>NC_142671.1:2450000-2527500 GCF_964200805.1 Pocillopora damicornis
CCGTGAATAGTCGTGCAGATTTATCTTCGAAATTGTCACTCAATAAAACTTAGTCTTTATTTACCGTGGAATCCAGTTTACTAAATTTGCGAATCCTTGAAATATTTAGAAGAACATATTTTCAAAGTAAATCTACGAAACCAGACAGTTTTGGAAAGCGGATAATCATTTCACTTTGGTTTTCGATTCAACGCTTCATGAGAACAGCGTACAAATACAACAATGCTTCAACTTTGCCGTAAGATTAATTTAAGTTTTATTTTGCTACAAAATTATCCACTAGCTGAAGTTATCCTAATTTTGTTCACTATGAAAACAGTGTTTGGATTCCGTAAAAATAACATTGAAATTAGTTGCTGTCTCGGCAACGCAGCTGCAGGGACGGCTTAGTTAAAAATTAAAATCGATTGCTTTCGTCATTATTTCTCACTAGGTCTTATATCAAGCTGTCCTTACAAAACCAGGAAGAGCTAGATAGTTTATAACTATGAGTTATGATTTAGAAATAGAAACGAGAAAGTTAGAAACAAGCGCCGTTTATGGCAGACGTAGAAGTACAAAATTTCACGAATGCTATTTCGACATCATGCACGTTACAGGTATTAGCCAATCAGAGAGCAGCTTCCTTGACGGGCATCGAAGTGATTGATTGTTTAGTTCGTGATTTCATTTGCCGAACGTGGACTGCTTGTTCTTAGAACCGCCCAGAAACTTATCAGTTACTCCTACGCATTCAAAGTGATTTCAGGTCTTTGTCACTGCCCGGCTTAGGAATCAAACGTGTTGTATATGTGTAAAAAAACAATATTTGCGCGTTAGAAATAGGCCAAACCGAATACGCTAAATTTGCATGTTACAAAACATTGTTTTGCATATTACATAGCGCTGCATAATTATTAAGTAACGAAAGGCTTCAGTGAGTCTTTGTCGTCGTTAAGAAGGCGGCGAAGTCAATATTCACTTGAATGTGGTAATTTAACATGACATTTATCGCACACTGAAATATCCGGTGCGCTAGACTATTTTTCACTGAGGTTTGGTTTTGTCGCCTAAGTTCATTTTGTGAATTGTTCACCCTAAAAAAATTTTAAATCCGACGTTTTGAGAGTGATGCACTCGACGAAGGACTAATGTTCGAAACGTCAGTTGATAAAACCTGAAATTATCTTGCGGCATCAATTCTCCACACGGACACAGTGCCACAGTTTCTTCAGGAACTTTATCATTCATTTATTTATCCTTCTTCAATGAGATGATCAGCCCGGCCAACGGTAAGCTGTGCTCTAAAAACTACAAGGAATGAATTACCCGACAGATTTTTTAGCAAAAAACCTTCAAAATTTACACCACACCCGAAGTATTTCAAGCAAAGAGAAAACTGGTCCCAGTTCCGACAGAAGTATTGGAGATGACATTTACGAAAACAATCGGTTTTTATTTCATCCATCATCTATTCGGTACAATCACCAGCTCACAGTACAACTCACTCACGATGCCATGTAGAAATATATGCCTTATTGGTCTTGGTCTTAATTATCAATCTACAAGAATTCTCCCTTCACTCTGATCCACCATTTAAAAATTTCACCGTTTACAAAATCCACCTTTCACCGCTTGCTGTTTCACAAATCCAAACCAATCCATCATGATAATTTACAGCTTACTCGAGGCCTACTATACACTGTACAATTGTTTGTTTGTGAGTTCAGCTCGAAAGTGTAACGGCTTGACTGAGTTAAGTTCCTCGCAAGTCAACAACAAAACCAGTATAGAAACTCGTGGTAAAACAACTCGTTGTAAAGACATTACGACGATTAGCATGTGAAAATTAAATTTTATCATATTTTGTATCTGCTAAAAAACATTATTAAAAGGCAATGATCAGGGCGTACTTATCGGAAAGTCCGAGCCTCCAAGGAGAAATGGGGGACTCTGGGGACGAGGAGAGCCTGCGGCCCAGGCTCTTAGCGATGAATGTCCCAAATTAAAATGGTGTTATTTTCGTTCAAAGTGTTCCGTGGAAGGAAATGTTATTTGTTTTATCAATTAATCGTAGTATCTATATCTGAAATCCTTGAAGACTTTGATAAGAATGAATGGAATATTTGAAAACTGCCAGAACTTTGAGAGAAAAAATTGGTTCTTTTGCGAGGCTAATCCTGATACTCTTCATGAAGAAGAATATGTACATGTGTATATATATATATTTCCTAACTGTCATGTTTTTCCTTTACTTTACAGACTTACTGTGATGCAACAGATTCCTGCCAAGGAGTGAATGAAACATGGTACGTTGATTGGTTCTTGTAAATCAAGTGACTTATACTTTTTACTTACGTTAGACTCACGATCAAATATCACTTACGTGTGTAAAGCTCGGGTAGGCATTTGAATATAATAACTGTATGTGAAGTGCTTGTGAAAGTGAATTGTGTTTACCTTTAGTGGTGACTTTTAAACTTAGTTGAAAGCTTCAGACTATCTAATATTCTTAAATACCAAACGCCTCTGTAGAATGTATAAAGTTCGTCTTCTCTTGGCTGACTATGCTCACGTTATTACTAATTTTTGCCTTTTGGGTATAGGATCATAAACATAAATTTGTGTGCTCCTTTGTGATATTAACTGGCTTGGCAAGGATGTAAAATGGCACTTGAATATTTGTTTAAGTGTAAATGGGGATGAAGTGTTGGTCAGTGTTTGATTAATTGAAAGAATAACACTTCACCCCTATGAATGATAAGCATCTAATTTCTTGTTACAACATCACCCCTGAATCAAACATTGAGGTCACGAGAATAAAGGAGATAATCACCAATTTAAGAAGCTCCTGATTGTTAAACAAATTCTCCTTTTCAGCACCTTATGAAATGTTTAGAGAATATTATAGAGAATATGCATATTGATATTAGGGTGTAAAGGGTTAAGTTTTTTATTAAGATGGACAGTAGATTCCACAGGAATTGCTAATCCAGTAATTCTGTTTTATTTCAGTTTTGACTGTTGCCGTCATGTGAATAATCACTGTGAAACTGTGGAACTATTTGGAAAGATCTGTGAGCGCTTACCTCGTATCTGCTCTGAATTAGGACATGAATTGCCAAAACGCATTGTTAGTAGTGAAGCTCCTATGTCCAGTCATCATGCACATCCTTCGCTTACTCACTCAATCACAGTCACTGTGGGACCAAGTGGTGTGAATATCTCATCTGCTCCAGTGCACATGCATAATGCTACTGCTTCTCACTCTGGAAGTATTCATGCTTCTATGGGAGCTTCTATGAATGGTTCCATAGTAGCTGCTAGTATGAATGTCTCTGAAGTTGTCTCTGCGATTTCCTCTCAAATAGCAAGTCTGAATGCTTCTCAAGGAGAGAGCCTGAGTGCTTCTCAAGTAGCAACTGTAATTTCCTCTCTGGTTGCCTCCCAAGCAGCAAGTCTGTCTTCTTCTGAAGCAGCGAGTATATTTTCCTCTCAGATAGCTAGCCTGAGTGCTTCTCAAGTAGCAACTGTAATTTCCTCTCTGGTTGCCTCCCAAGCAGCAAGTCTGTCTTCCTCTGAAGCAGCGAGTATATTTTCCTCTCAGATTGCTAGTCTGGTTTCTTCTCAAGGAGTGAGTCTGGCTAGCTCTCAAGCAGTGAGTATAATTTCCTCTGAAAACGCAGGCGCAAGTGCAATTCTCAATGCCTCCCATGCCACCATGTCATGGTCTGCGGTACAGACTTCAGCTTTTGGCACCATGGTTGCCTCAATCAATCCAAGTTCACTCAGCCATTTTCCCTCAAGCAGTCCTGCAGTAGTTGGTCCACCATGGTGGTCAAGCTATAACCTAAGTGAATCCATGGAGAGTTGGCTCAGTTTTATTAAGAACAACAGCATGTGTGGCCATGGTAAGAAATTCTGTGGATTAAATCTTCAATGTATTCCTGAAGATCAGCCATGCACTGTTTATCTCTCTAATGATGCAGTGAAAAACTTGAGTAACACAGCTTGGTGTGTTAATTGTTCATCAGAAGAATATTTCTGTCCATTGTTCATGCAGTGTATCAATGTTAATGAAAGCTGTTCTTATGAGAATGTGGATAAATGGATCAATTCTAATGCCAGTACGGGGCTAACTGATTTGGCCTGTGGGGAGAACAAGACATTCTCTTTCGCAACTATGGAGTGTGTTCCGGCGAATTATCACCATCATGGACATGAATGTGGACATGGTGAAGTGTTCTGTCCTTATAGTGCATCCTGCAAGAATAAAACCGACTGTGCTCCTTTCCGAGAACTGAATTACACTGAAGCTCTCAAGAATGATTCTTTTGGTAAGGATGATAATATATTTTGAACCCCATTGGTTGTCAGGTTTTAAACTCCAATTTAATTCAGGAATGAGAAAAATCATTAGGCAACCATTCATCAACAAATTTAGAAAAGAACTGGGAAATACTTAGATTATAACTGGGGAAACAAAAACGGAGGCTCAAAATTTAATTATCTTTTGATGGAAGTGATTACCTCTTTACTTTCTCATTCATTGTACTTTTCAACTTTTATCAAGGCGGCTTTTTCATGAAACCAGTAACTCTTGAGAATTTACCTTTTATCCTTGACAACCTAACATCAGTATCCATATTCTTGATACTCTTCTCCATACAATTCCTTGGGTGCTGACAGGGAGAATTTGATGAGCAATCAAAGTTTCTTAAGTTGGTGATCATTTCCTAAATATTTGCATGATCCTTCAAAAAAATGATCCAACAGTATTAATATGAGGAGAAATTACAAATGCTGGTCATTCTAAGAGTTTAAAGGGTTGGTGAGAGAGGCAAGTCAGTTTTCATGCTCATGTGTTGGTCAACTGACTACTGTCTCTGTAAAGGAAGTAATGTTGATGGTCTAAGAATGCAAAAGATAGGGCAGAATGAGTTTCTGTTCCTAGTACATTGAAGAAAAAAAAGCATAATAGGGACCAGTTTACACATGCAAACTTCTATGGAGCTGACATTTCATTTCCATTTACGTGAGCAAGAACCTGTCTAGATTTGCTAGACATCATGGAAAATGCACTAAATATTTAGGGAACTGTTTTGAAAATATTGAAGTATACAGAATTGTCTGATACCTTCTTTTCCTCTTTAGGCTGGGTTCGAATGTGCCAAATCAGAAATCTGGTTTGTCCAAGGGTTGCTGTTGCTTTGGAGGATTGTGACCATGACAAGAAAAAATGCAATTCGTAAGTAATGACAAATGTATCAGAGAAATAATAATATTTAATACTTATATTGTGCTTTTTCTATAAAAATACTCAAAAGCGAGAAAGATGTTTTTCATCTTGTCACGAGCATGGGACCAAGAAAAAATTGAGTCTCCATGTATCAGTCAATCAGTCTTATGAGATGGATTTTTAATGCAGTTAAATACAATTTATGGAGTGACAGCAACAAAGAGCATCAGTGTTCTCCAGTAGTCAGTGGTCTAGTGAGGATACTGATCTGAATTGAGCTAAAATAAACTATTTAGTGAGTAATTATCAATTCAATAAGGCAAATCATGTGTATATAATTATAGTGCAAGATATTTTCAAAGAGTACTAAACATTGAAAAGAAACAAAAACTGATACAGTGTATTAAAATCATGACCAGAACATCCTACAACTAAATAAGTGGAGATGAATTTGAAAGTGATGACGTGGAGTTGTAAAAACAACACAGTGGTCAAATGGACAGAGGGATAACTTCTGTCTGCCAGGGTGAAAATTTCCTTGAAAAAAATTTGCTCACAATGTGAGAAAAGGAGAATTGAAACTTTTGTAAAAATCTGTTAAAGGAAACAAAAGTAAGGGAAAGGAAAACTCAAGACTTTTTGAGCTTATTCAAGTACAGTTATTCTCAGTTATTCTATTGATTTACTATTCTGCAGTGAACTTTACCAAGACAGTTGTACACTTTGAAAACACTGTGACTTACTGGCTTGTGTGGTTGTTTGTAACTCGAGTAAATCAACTTGGTTTTGACAGCTTGAAAGTACTCCACCTGGTCATTACAATGTTTGCACAAACCACAGACATTTGATTGCTGTATTCATAGAGAAAAATGATTTTCATTCCTTTGACTGGAAAAGTTTAATAGGTAGATAAATGTTTTATGTGCATTAATGGATCAAATGCAAGTATGCAACTGCAAGGAGATTTGAACACTGATATTACCTCAGTTATCTCACCTTGGTTATGTGTTCAATTATTTTCTTCAGGAGCTGTCCTGAGGGAAAGAAGGTCTGCAATGATCACCACTGCATCCCTGAAGATCAGAAATGCTGCCCTGTGGGTGAAATATTTTGTAATCAAAGTGACTCATGCTTGCCAAATGGAACTATGTGTTGTCCAATAGGTAAAGTCTGTTTTGATTTCCAAAGGCTTTACAGGCCCAATTCCCCCTTACCAACCTATGAGATATCTTGTTGGGTTCAATCAGTTGTGTTCTAATGGATTACATATTCACATTACTTCAGTCTTTTCTCACATGGATGTGTTTAAATATGAAAATTATGTTGAACCTGGTAAAGATTTAAGCAATATTGATGATCCATTTAAACATTTTGCTTCAAAAATTACATCTATCAGGCCTTGAAAACTGAAAATAAATTTGTGGTTAGTCAACAGATTGGCCAAGTAGCTCAGCATTTAACCTGTTGCACTTCCAAGATTTACAGTGTAAATCAATTCTTGCCACTGTCTGCCATACCTTCCTCACTGTTTTCCAAGAATTTGACCTTATACCAAACAATACTTTATGGTTGATATTTTTCTCTTTTCCCATTTTCTGCTAGAAAATGCAGATATTGTAAGGAGAGATTTGGTGTTGGTCACTCTTAGGAGCCAAAGGGTAAAGGACACTGATACACCCTGTTAGCCATGGGACTACAACATATTCTAGTAGCTTAAAATAACAATGAATTTATTTTCTATTTTAACAGGCCAACAATATTGCCAGTACACTCAGGACTGTGCTGAACCATCAAATTGTCTACCTCCAATTGCCAATCTTACCTTTCCAACAGTGTGGGAATATCTTCAGCTTGGTGCTGATTTGAGCAAAGGAATTTTTGAACAAAGTGACAATGCTGTAGCACTTCGCAGTCTAAAGACACATGGAGTAAATGGATCCTTGGAGTTTTATAGCAATAGCCAATGGACTGCTGTCAGAGCCCTCACCCCATCGAATGCTCTGGTGTTGGGTAAAACAAGTTACCTGAGGTAATAATAAGAGATTAATCAATCTCTTGAACATTTATCTATTAATTTTTTACCAATTAAGTCTTGATGTGCACAGTTTAATTTGGGAAGATAGTGGCAAGAAACTTTGAGAGTTAAATGGAAAATTGAGTAGTTGAAAAATTCCCTTGTCTGAGAATTCCTTTGCAAATGACTTTTATGATGATTCCTGCTCAGGTGGTAAAAACATCAGTCACTCCTAAAACAATTTACAATTGAATGTCAAAAGTGAAGCAGGATTGCTTAGTTTTTGCTTTACATTGACCTGTGACTGGTCCAGAAAACATGTACCTCCCTGTGACTGGTCCAGAAAACATGTACCTCCCTGTGACTGGTCCAGAAAACATGTACCTCCCTGTGACTGGTCCAGAAAACATGTACCTCCCTTTCAACCAATCAAATGCAAAACTAAAACCAAACAGAACTTACCCTCACTTGGCTCATAAAAGTATTTTCCTTTCTTCTGACTGGGCGTTGAGATAACTCTGGTTTTGGTTATATGATACTCGAGTGAAAAGTGCCTTGTGGATAACAGTTCTTTGAAGGACAACTTGGACGATTAGATATACCACTGAATCTCTAGTTTGGATATTGTTGGATTGAGAAGGCTATGCATGGGAAAAAGAAGAATCTAGACTAAGAAAGATAGCCAGACATTCCTTAAAATGAGTTTTTTGTCAATGCCGAGGAATCCACATTTTCTCATTGGTTCATATGTGTTCCTTTTGTTAGATTTGTCCCAACAAAAAAAGGATCTCATGGAATCGTGCTGGTCAACTTTACTGCTTACAGCGATTCTTCCAAAGTTGGTCAATATATGGATGCATCATCTAAGCAATGGACACAGGGAAAGACTATTGCCATTTTTGTATTACCATCTGTAGTGCCCCCACAAATGGTGTATAATGGCTCCCATTATACTGTAGATGAGGATAGCAAGGGTGAAAAGGGTTTTAATGTAAGTAAAAAACTTTAAAACCACATGTTGACAAAAAGAGAGAGGGAAACTAAATGAAATTATGTTAAGTTAAATTAAGTAAATTAATAACAAGAATTTCATTTAAGATCAAGAGAACCACTTCCCCCTGATAAGTATGAGTATTTTCATTACCTGTCTGCTGGATAATGTCTGATTATTGTATGGAGAAATTACATGTTAATCACATCTGGGAGTTAAAGGGTAAATAATGGTGAATTATTCATTAAGATCAGTGGAATAACAGAAGCTTTGAAGTGTTAAGCAATTCTTCTTGTCAGTGGCAAAGGAAACATATTAAAGAATATAGAGAATATGAAAACTTATGTTAGGGTGGAAAGTGATTAGGGGCATGGTCCTGTTAGAGTAGGACTGAAACAATGGAAAGAATTTCAGCAAGACTCAAGTCACCTTGTTCTTGTTTATCATTTGGAGATGTAATAATTTCATAAATTGATATTTCCTTCTGTGTTAATTCATTCATTTCTTATTTGGGAATAGATATGGGATCACCTGTATGACAGCTCTCCAAAAGGTGATACTGAAAGTAACATTCCTGATGCCTTACTTGGAGATGTGAACCACAAAATGGTTGAGCTTTACAATGAGTTACTGGAGGATGTTTCATCTTTGGAATTTGGGCTAAAAATTAAAACCACATCAGGTAAGTAAAGCTTTGAAATGAACTATGACCAATAATTGACAATTATTCTTTTAAAGTGAGATCAACGGCCTGAAATCCACTCTTTATCAATATTTAAAAAAAAACAGTTTTTAAAAAAATAAACCTTTTGAAATCATAATGTTGATGGTTTTATCATTATCCTTACTAATATATATTATTACAGTTGTTTTTATTAGTTTATAATATTGCAATGTTACCATTGTTTTATGCTTTGATAATACAAGTGTGTAAATTATCTCCTAATTTTTTTTATTGCAATTATTCTATTTTGTAGAAGATATAAAATTTAAAGGAGGAGACACCAAAAGCTACCATTCCAACATGACTGAGATCAAATTTACTCCCAAGAAAGACTTTAATGGCAATGTAAAAATTAGCATGGAACCCTTTCTGGCCTCTCCAAAGAAATCCTCTTTGGCTCTTTCTCGCTTTTTCTCCCAAAAAGTTACAGAAGCTTTGCATATGACGAATGATTTAAAGGTGGGTGAGGCATGATTTGTCTGGAGTAGAGAGGGAATAAACTCTTCCACTTTGTTAGCGCAGTAGTGGTGTAAAAATCCACAATTGTTTGCTTTTTGACAGGGAGATTTACAGGGTTTGGGAAAGAAGGCACTTTTCAAGCTCATTAAAGACAATTCAAAGCCATCTTCTGAGAGCATCCTCACAGCTATTAAGAATTTAAATGGTATAACTTTGAATTCCTCTGCTGAAGAAGCCGTTTCTGCTCATGTCAACCAGATCATCAATTCAGGTAAGTTAACCCTTTACATCCTAACATCAGTATGCATATTCTCCATACTGTTCTCTATACATTTTCTAAGTTGCTGACTAGGAGAATTTTTTAACAATCAGGAGCCTCTTTAGTTAGTGATCATTTCCTTTATTCTTGTGACCATATTGTTTGGTTCTGGGGTTATGCTGTGAGGGGAGTTAGATGCTTGTCTCTCTGGGTTAATCAAAACTGTTTTTCTTGATTCCATTGGCTATTTGGAGCCAAATCATGATATTCACCGGGGACAACGTTACTCATTTTTTAAGTTAAGGATTCACTGTTTAAGAATAAATGGGGTATTCTATTTGCTTTGGAAAAAGGTGTGAAATCCTCACTTGACTTTGTTTTGCTTTCACAGCTAAGGGCCCAGATGGGGACTCCTTTTCACATGTAAGTACACTCAGAATGCGATGATCACTTGATTTGTAAGTCACAGTAAGTTTCCTTTGTTGACGTCCTGTTACCCCCTTTAACTCCCAAGATTCCAATTGGTAATTCTCCCTTCTAGCTGCTACACATTTCCTTGTAAATTAGTCAGGAGAATTCGGTGTTACATCAAAATTACAACTTCAACCTGACGAGGTTGAGTATTTTCATTGCCTGTCTGCCTGATATTGTATGGATATTACACGGAAAAGTTACATCTGATCACTTCTGGGAGTTAAAGGGTCAATGGAATCTTACAATTACAATGTCGTTGAGAATTTATCGCCACCTGTAGCAGTTACAACCAATTACAAATTGATTGAGTTAGTGATGTAAGAATTTGGATTTGCCTGTAAATTATTTCTATTGTTAGAATTTTAATAGACTGGCGCTTTTTATTCTACCTCTACCAGATTTCAGTTGATAAGATCATCGAGGTTGATCAAAGTGGAGAAGTTCTGTTTTATGGTAATTTGACTGTGATTACCATAACTGTAACATCAGTGAATGACCCACCGGTATTAAAGAAAACCAGGGGAGAACTGGAGCCGCTTCCGTATGAGCTGTCTGCAGGATGGAATGCTGGCACCTTTATCAAAGATATATTTGACCAGTCAAAAACGGACCCCCTTGCGGAAGACATTGACAACAGAACAATGGAGCTTGGAGCTGTCATTCTGTCTGCAAAAAATAGCTCTCTTGGACGCTGGCTGTACCAAATGAATAGCTCGGTGGCCTTTGAGTACTTTGCATTTGACAAAGATGCAGGGGAGGTGTTTCTTCTACCACCAACTGCCAGGTACATGAATACCTCCAACATGGAATTAAATTTAAGTGGTTCAATGAGATCTAGGCAAAGCGAAAGTCAAGATAATGCCGACCAGTAGTCTCCTAGAGCTTTAGGGGTGAAGTATTTTTACAGTGCTATGTTTAGTGTCAAGCTGTCTTCGCTCATTTTGTCTGTCTCATGCACTGCTGAGTGTCTTTCCTTAACATTGGCGCCTGGTTATCTCAGTTGTAGAGTGCCGGACTACTGTGCGGGAGGTGGAGGGTTTAAGCCTCAGACCGGACCAACACTCAAGGCCTTAAAATAACTAAGGAGGGTAGGGTGTGCTGCCTTTGCTATGACATTCGCAAATGGTTGAACATTCTATTCTTCTCGGATAAGGACGATAAACGATAGGCCTCGTTCCGTGCTGATTACATGTAGCTACCGGTCTTGTTTTCTGATCTTGATTCCGAAAATGGGGACGTGTGCAAACATTTCCTTCAAAAATTGTGAACTACTCAATGCAGTCTGGCCAAAGTCTCCTGCATAGTGTTGTAAAGCGCTATGAGCTAATGGATATGGTGCTGTAGAGATCTTTCAAAACACTAAAATTACTCAATTTGCAGATAACCAATTACATAGTGATCTGAGAACCTTAACCTGAAGATGGCGTGACTTTGTATTTCTCTGTGTGTTGTGCTTACTCCCGTTTTACTTGACTTTGATATTTTAGGATTAAGATGGAACTATACGACAACCAAAGCATTTGGAGCAGTTCCGAAGCGTTGAAAGGAGGGGCAGTGATACAAGTCAGAGCGTGGGACATGACCCATGGAAATGTACCTGGTCTTTTTAATACAACAATTTTATCGGAGACATCTGTTAGCAAGAAATTGGTCAACCTTTTACTTCTACGGCGAGGTTGTGATAACAAGACAGACTTCGCTGCGAAGAAAGATCGATGCGGAGTGTGCAGAGGGGATGATGAGTGCGTTACATGCGATGGTGTACCTAATTCGAATGCTACAATAAGTAAGTATGTTTTACTAATAATTATTGTATTGTCAGACGCTGGTTGGTTTCAGATACATGAACTGATTGTAACAGTTGCTGGCTTATGCGTCATTTTGACAAGGCAGCTTGCGGCATACTTACAGGACATAACTTTCCATCTACAAATTGAACGTTATTGCTCTCTTGATTTTTGTTCGAGAAGGTAGAAAACAATGTTTTGACAATTATACCGAAGGCTATGTAGAAGGTCATAAGAATCACTGGTAGTGTGTAACTAGCCTGAGGAAACCAGCAACTCTTTCCAACTCTTGAAGAGGTTAAAACGCAACCGGTACATCTTGTGTTCAAGAATTTTTAGGTAATTTGTTACTAAAATTGATTACAAGTTCGGTGTCTTAATTTAAGTTCGTTTTATTCCTAGCTTAAAACGCAAACGATACATCTTGTGTTCAAGAATTTTTAGGCAATTTGTTACTAACATCAATTACAAGTTGTCTTAATTTTGGTTTATTTTATTCCCAGATGAATGCGGAGAATGTGTTTTAGGCAATACCAAGAAGGCTGCAAATTACCTGGTTGACTGTGCAGGGCTGTGCGACTTAAGCATTCAGAATAATGATACTTGTGGCAAATGTATGTCTAAGGATGACATCAAAAACCTGAGAGATTGTACAGGATCATGTTTTGGAAAAGCAGACATCGACGAGTAAGTGTCAAGGATAAGCACATTTTGAGTTAACTGAGCTTGGCTATCTCAAGTAACTTACCCTTTCCAAGGGAGCACCAACTTATTGTGGATGAATGATTTGTGTCTCCACGACCCTCAGAGATAAGTCGATGGAAGTGTTGTACTTCTAAGTTAAGGCACCGGAGCTGAACAAGTCGAACGGTTAAGGCTCAGATGAATTATGATTCCATGGAGGGTGGGCTGGAGGCTGATATCGAATAGAAACAAAAGATCACAGCCTTAAATGCCTTTTGACAGACAGGCAGACAGATAGTAAGACAGATAGACAGACATGCAGACAGACAGACAGACAGATGGACGGACAGACAGATAGATAGATAGACAGGTAGATAGATAGATAGATAGATAGATAGACAGATAGATAGATAGATAGATAGACAGATAGATAGATAGATAGATAGACAGATAGATAGACAGATAGATAGATAGACAGATAGATAGACAGATAGATAGATAGATAGATAGATAGATAGACAGATAGATAGACAGATAGATAGACAGATAGATAGACAGATAGATAGACAGATAGATAGATAGACAGACTGGCAGACAGTCAGACAGACAGACATACTGAAAGACTGAAAGAAAGGTGGAGGTAAACCATGTCCTTAAGAACGGTTTCACTAATGAGCGTTTCTTGAGAAATTTGTATGGAAGACTCAAAGTGCTTTTGTTTCACTGTGTTGCAAGGTTGCCTTTTTTCGTTATTGTATAACTTTGGTTTACAGCAAGCAAACGTTGTGAAAGGATCGTAAAAACCTCCATATTAGTTCAGGCTTGCTATTTTAATAAAAGGATATTAACATTAAATTTATCCCTCTTGCGACTGCTACTCTTGCTAAATCAAAGCCCCCAACTAACCCTAAAAAAAGCTTTCAAAGCATTCAGTGTGAATTTCAAGGGTGTGCCCTCTGTTGTATTCTAGATGCGGCAACTGTACTGGGGGGGCTTCAGGCCTGGCAATCAACTTCCGCCAAGATTCCTGTAGTGTCTGTGGAGGAGACAACTCGAGCTGTGTTGATTGTCTCAGTGTACCCAACGGCGATGCTGAAACCGATGTATGTGGAAATTGCAAGAGTAAGAGTGATTCTACATTCAACACTGGCTGCCTAAAGTTTGGTTCCGTGGCTCCGGTTAGCGGACGAGCAGGATCTCAGGTTCAGATCACAGTTAAGGGGGCTGGTTTGAAGTCTTTGTCTCTCACCAGCTGTGAATTCAATCATACAACTACGAGTCAAAAGTAAGAGCAACTCTTCGATTGTCTCTTTTTTCTTCAGAGTTGTTAGACTAACTCTTGATTTACACTCTTTTTTTGCTAATTATGCAACTTTTCTGTCAGTATTTTTCCATGAACATATTTTTATACGTTGACGGAAGTTAAAGTTCTCATTATGTCACACTTTTTTTTTACATAAACTTTATTTAAGCTGATATGGAATTTGTTTTATTTTGCCCTTTTTCTACAAAAACTTGGCGAACTAAATGATAAAAGTCAGTACAATATATACATGGATAGTCGGTCATTCGGATTTCAAAATTTAGCAAATGTTATTAAGGCCGCTAGATTTAAAGGAAAAAAATCCAACAGCATATAGTCAAAGTTTTAGCGCATGTGATGTCATGTCAACAATTTGCGTTTTGCATCACTCAGACTTCAAAATAATCGGTGTCCACAATCAACATACTTTTACATTATGCAGGGGGAAGCAATTTTCGGTTTTGACACCCTCATTTACTCGACTATTTAGAAAACCCTTTTGATAAGAATGCGATTACTGTTTGAAGCAACCTCTTACTGAGAGTCGAAAACAACCCGTTCAATTCATATGCCTTAACTTTTACTTCACTGTGTTCTGTGATTGGTCTAGAAAACTCATTTCACCTCCTCGACCAATAATATTCCAACTTAAAACCAATCGCGATTTAGGACATATTCTTATGATTGCTTTGCGTCCTCGTTGGCTTCCCGTTTTCTAATTATGGTTTTTGGCACCCATCAAGAAGTGCTTCAACGTTCTATTAATAATAATAATATTATTATTCTAATTATCATAATTATTATTTTTATCATTTTCAGGTACGCTGCATCACGTAGCGACCATACTTCAAATAAAAATACACTGACCGTGACAGCACCGTCGACCTTGCCAACAGGCGTCTACACAGTCCTGTGCAGCTTCAGTGGCAACATTAAAATTGAAAGCGAGACCGCTGTGTTTACAGTGTACAACAGTTCAGTGATTTCTCTGTCAAGTATCTCCCCAAGCGAGACCGAAATTAGCGACTCTGGCGCCACGATTAACATGACAATTACTGGGACCAATTTTGTCGACACTGGCTATGTGGCTTGCGTTAGAGAGGGAGGTGCAAAGCTTGCGACTGGAGTTTTCGTGAGTTCCACAAAAGTTTATTGTCCAATTACCACTTTTAAAAAGTCTGCTCTTTTCAACGTCTCCTTGCAGTTTGGAAAGAATGACCCAGCAGTTGATTCCAGTGTCGAGTTTTCATTTTATGCCACCCAGCCGAGCGCAGCATCACTAGCTTTTGATAGTAATCCCACCAAACTGTTATTGTCCTTAGACAAGAAAGCAAAGCTTAAATCGGACAATCCTCAATGTTCTGACTTTTTCGATCAAGGAACGATAGCGTTATTCGCTGGCGACAGTAAGTGTAAATTGGTGAGACCCAAAACAATGCTGATTCTGTTGGTTGGTGGTGGAGCGACGATAAAACCAGGCGACTCAGTGAACTTTACAAATGGCAGTCTAGCTGCGCTGGGAGAAGCCAACACTAAGTTTGTAGCAGGTACAACGGAACTCACCGTTCAATCACCTCAAAACCCAGTCGTACCAGAAGTCGAAATTCAAGGGGCAGAATTTATCGGTGAGTTGTGCAGTTACTGCCTCTCCATGAAAATTGTTGTATTCCATTATGAGGTTTTTGTTCCTTTACCTTTCACTTACAGGAGTGACCAAAGTGAATTTCTCCTTACAGTAGGGATACATTTTCAAGAAGAAAGTTGATGAGAAGTTAGAACATTTTAGGAAGGGGATGTTGTTTGAATTTAACGCCAATTTCTCAGACCTGAAAGTGTAGGGAATACATAACAAAGAGTGTGTAGAGGTAATATTTATATTGTAGATCTGTGAATGGAAAGGTTAACACACGACTTCCCTTTACAAAAGCCAAGGTAAGAACCAGTCAGGAAACTAAAATTCCTCGAATTGAAAACACCAATACGTATCTTGTTATCTCTTAGGACCTTGTGCTAGCCTAGAAATTGATACAGATACAAAGGGCGATGGCGGCCGACCCATGACATATGAATGGTATGTGAAATCCAAAGCCGGTGCAGATGCCAATACAACATCTGATATGACCTCTCTCAATTCAACTCTCGCCGGCTTAGCATCCACGACAAGCTTCTTCACCATTACAAAGGACAACATTGTCAAGAACGTTGAGTATGAAATTGTTTGCAAAGTTACGAACTTCCTTGGAGAGAGTGATGAAGACACTTTTTCGGTAACCCGCAAGAATGAAGCCGTCCCAGAGGTCAAGTTGAACTCACTGGGTGAAACAATGAGTAAATCGGAAAGACGTTTGATCCGTGGTATGTCTTTAGCTCCTTAAATCCTAAGTATGACTACGGTATGATTTCTCCCTACAGTGACACTGCTGAATAAAACACAAAAGTCTTGAGAATTAAGGAAGTGATCTTCAATTTAAGAAGCTCTTTATTGTTAAAGAAATTATCCTCGTCAGTACCTCAGGATATGTAAAGAGAACAGTTAATAATATATATTTTATGGAGCCTGTTAGTTACCACCACCTTTTAAATAACTATAAGACTCTTTGTTCCGTGTATTTTTAAGTAATCCCTTGTCCGAGCTAGAAAGGGAATATTGAAGCAAGGAAACAAGTAAGTGAATGAGCTAGCAAGCAAACAAACTTTGTTACGTGAAACCGCCTAAATTTGTGTATTGCATCTTTTTTCTCTCCAGCCTCAGTTAGCTTGCCAGGGTGTAATGGTTCCGACGCTGGCGGCTTCACGTACACCTGGGAGTTGAAGGACTCAAGTGATCAGGCTGCTGATCTTGGTTCGGATACAGATGCCACCAAACCTTATCTGAAGCTCCTAGGAAGTAACTTAAAAGGTGGCGAGGTAACAATTCTATGCTTCAAGTGTCATGAAAAACTATTATATTTGCTGAAGTGTAAGACTATACCAGTTTTGACGGTATTCCCAGATTATAATTGGGCGCTACTAGCAACTGGGCTACGAAGCCACACGCTGGGAGCGAGGCAAATTTTTAGAGGGTTCTTCTTTCCTGTAGAGCAATCTGATCGTGATTGTGAACTGTATGCTTCTAAACACAGAAGATTAATCCTTTAACTTGTCACAAACTCTTCCTTCAGTCGGGGACATGCTCTTTGGAGTTGAAGACCATCTTAAGCAATGGGCCACACTACTCTTCTCTGCCTAAGCAGAAACCGGATGATCTAATCAGATTAGCACTGAAGAAGCAGAAAGAATACTTAAAAGCACGGAGGGCGTAGCATTGTGCCGAGAAAAATTGTTAAGTAGTTGAAACACAAAAACAAAACAAAAACAAAACAAAAACAAAACAAAAACAAAACAAAAACAAAAGAATAGGTTGAAACAGTGGCTTTATTCAATTGCTTAGCGGCAGGAAAGTTTCAGAACTTGTGGTTTTCTAAAGTTGTCGTGTTGTCTGTTTCTTTTGTAGAATTACACTCTGACAGTAAATGTATTCGATAACGAGAACATTGATATAACCGCTGAATCGTCTCTCCCCATTCAAGTGTCGTCGAGTAAATTGAAGGCGCGAATTGCTGGTATGATAAATGTAGCTTATTATTCAAGCCTGAGAGCCAAACCCGGCTCTCAGCCATAGTTATGTAATTTTTAAGGGACTGACCATTTTTATCCCGGGGGGGGGGGGGGGGGTGCGTGTGTGCGTGTGCGTGTGTGTGTGTGTGTGTGTGTGTGTGTGTGTGTGCGTGCGTGCGTGCGTGCGTGCGTGCGTGTGTGGAGGATTTGGTTGAGCTCTGTAATATTCTTATGATCTTCTCTCTCACTGGCAAATAATTGACAGTTAATTTATATAGCCCCCCCCCCCCCCTTCGTACTCTGTTGGCGACGGCTGATTCCTTCTTAGTTTTCCTTACAAAGATGCGATTTCCCCTGAAAAAAATCCTCTATGTGGATTCCATGTTGCCGTGGGTCAGTACGGTGATATGACAGAAGAAGGCAAAAAGTGATAAGAACATGAGTGAGTCACTCAGCTGCGCCTTGTGCGCCACTTTTTTGTTCTTACCACATTTTGATGTCAACTCTGATCTATTACTGAATAGACGCACAGCAACATGAAATATTTTTGTCAAAAAGACGCACAGCATCCATTTGCTTTGAACAGTGAACTGAAAAAATGAAATGACTCACCTACGAAGTTGTCCCTCTCTACTGTTTGTTTCTGTTTCCGCTTATTTTGTGGCGACCGTCACCGCATGTTTGAGTGTTCATGATGCATTTATGATGTCGTCAGGTGATGTGTCTTTCGACGTGGGTTATGAAGATTTCTTAGTGCTGGATGGTAGAAAATCAGAAGACCCAGATGGATCCAGCGATGAAGCTAGGTATCAATGGACATGTAAAGATTCTGAAGGCGACTGCTTCTACAACAACGACCGTGTTTTTTTGCCCAAGACTGATGTTGTTAACAAGAGTGTGTCATCATTTCTGCAATCTGGAAAAACGTGAGTTGTGGTTTTTGGTCGAAACTTACCTACCATTTCAGATTTTACAAGTCACTTACTAACTGGCGTTTTCCAGCGCCTCAAGCAGCTTGATATTACTTCAAGCTCCCATTGGCTCGGTGTGATTTTTTCTCTGTTGTGATTGGCTGTTTTGATTACCTTAGTTTTGGTTTTATGACGCTCAAATCGAAACGCCGCGCTCTCTATTAACTTAAGATTCATCATTTATTTGCTGGAAAATGACATTAAGATGGTAATTAAAATGTATATTTTCGCTGATATTTGTTATTAAACATTGTAAACTTACAGGAATACTTTTAAGTTGACATATCGTAAAGGTGCCCGAAAAGCAGTAGCCGAAGTCTCGGTTCGAGTGAAGCAGTGCTCCCCACCAAATGTGATTATTCGACCTCAGAAGTCAAACAAGTTGAATGCTGGAAAAAAAATAGAAGTTCACGGAAAAGTTAAGGCTTTTGGTAACAAAGTTTCGTTGGACTATTCCTTTGTGCTCGAAGACGGTAAGTTTACTATCGTTTATTCCTTTAAATTCTTGAACGCGTGATCCTCTCAATATTGGCTGACGAGATTTGTGATGAGAAGTATGATGGTTTTGATCGTTCAAAAGTAGTCAAGACACCAGTGCTAAGTGGCTCAGCCGCTCCAGAAAGTCCAGGAGCGTGAACTACATTGAGATGTCGTTTTTTAGCTGATGAAGACACAATTGTGATGTCTCCCTTAACCACTGTAATGTAGCCTGTATAGGTGGTGGTTGGGCGAACGATGAAGGCAAATGGGCCAAGTTTGGAAAACAAGAATGACAGAATTTTTCTCTTCCTATGCCTAATCGTTTCTTTTCCGCTAAAAACCCAAAGAAACAACCTTCTAGTTAAACCAGTCGAGATTCTTTAGTGTGTTTAGTAATCTCACAGAATTTCCTGGGAACAATTCCCGGTATTTTGTTTTCGATAGGGTATGGGTATGAGAGCGACGTCTCAGACCTTGTGTCAGTAACTCCTAAACCAGAACTCAGGAGTGCCACTACTCGACTGGAACAGGATATTGGAGTGTATTTCAAAAAGAATGTCTTTGATTCTGGGAAGTACAGGTTCCGAGTGTCGGCCAACACAACTGCTTGCAGTTCGTATTCAGAAACAGAGTTCACTGTAAATGGTCCGCCACTAGTAGGTAGGTACAGTCACAATCCGTCTCAAAACAAAAAAATAATGATGGGTGTCTTATGAAACGCTAGTTTCGAAATTGAGTTGTGATATCATCTGTGCAATGTAACTATAATTATAAAATCCGTAATTGTTATGTAAGAAGTTTTGTTGGTAATGTTATTATTTGTTACTAGATATCGTATCATAGGTAGTGTTTATATTGTATTATATGCATCTGTAGTTCGTAAGTAATTACATTTAATTACAAACACTTACAATGTATTGTAAGTAATTTAAGTGTAGTGCAAAACAGGGTTTAAAAAAAATTTTTTTTTGACATCATCTCTATGTCTTTCATAAGAGTACCGTCAATGCCGAATTGGCGTCGATTGCCATAAAATGAGATGTGGACTGTCTATGTTATGTTCTTTGTCAGGTACTTTTGAAGTGACCCCTGCAAGTGGAACAGTCTTGGATACGGAGTTCACTTTAAGAGCAGATCAGTTCAGTGACGATCCAGACGACTATCCCCTGACCTACCAGTTCGGGTATTATGAACTTATTAACGGGGAGGAATTTGCTTCCGTCATAAGTTTACCAAATCGCCGAAAGAAGAGAAAGGTTACCCTTCCACAAGGTTTGTGATACGAGAGAGTGCACGGGCAAGTAAATATCTCAGCCACATTGACAACTTTTTAAGTATTCACTTTAACAGGGGTATTTAAGTAACTTTTTGTGCGCGTTTTTAGGAAGCTATTATCTCTACTCCCACGGGCAGTCCACGGGCATTTGACCGTCGTCCATGCCCCGGGGGGTGGAGAATTTGAACACTGTCTGGCAGGGGTAAAGGATTTGAACTGGAAAAGCCTTCATGATTTCGTCTTTTCAGCGGAATCCAAGTGCTATATCTTTAATTATGGAGATGTTTAAAAGTAAAGAGTTCACTTTCGTGTGCAAATGGCTCGGACAAAAAAGTCTGCAAGGTGTAGTTTCCAAAGCTTGGTAAATGAATAGGAAGTCACAGTTGCTGATTTTGTCTTAATGTTTTGCCAAAAAATTGACCATCAAAACCGGCACTTGGGCAGGGCATTTGAACACAATTTTTGCCTCAGGGAGTGGAATTTGAACAAACCAATCATCAAAAGTTCATATGCCCGGGGGTTGCCCGGGGGTTTCCCGGGGGTTTCCCGGGGGATGTTTATGCTTCGAATTGATCGGTGCATCACTTGTTGAAAGTAGTAACTGAAGGTTCCTTACATTACATATGTCATATTTAGGGCTGATCTTTTGATTAAAGAAAAATTTTTCAAGTAAGAGCTTGATTTACCTTTTCTTGTTTAGAACAGTTTGTCTTAGTATTCTGTCACTGTAAACCTTGGGTACTAATAAAGAGGATACAGGAAGGAGTCATCGTTATGTTTAAATCTGTTTTGGATTACAGGCGACGAGAACAACAACAATACCCTCCGAGTGTTTGTACGGGTTTTTGACAAATTTGGAGCCAGTGTGATGACCGAGAAGACTGTTCAGGTTTTGCCTAAAGTGTTTTCACTAAGCGATCTTCAAGATTTGCAGAACTCTGCAACGAGTCTAGAGGAAAGCGGAGACTTGGAGAATCAATTAGGTGAGATTTTTGTGATGCTTTTAAGTGACTTCGTTTCTGTTTCTTGTCGCCGAGCAAAAAGAGAGAGGAAAGGACTGGGAGAAGAGAATAAAGAGATAAGAAAAATTAAAAAGAAAGGACAGGAAAGGAAACGGGAGGGGAGTGGGAAAGAGCAGATGGACCAAGGAGGATAGGAGAGGGGAGGGAAAAAAAGGAGAGAGGAGTGGGAAAGAGAAGAGGAGTAGTTCAGATAAGGTTAGGACAGGACAGTAGGAAAGGGAAAAGGAGAGTGGAACGGGATTGGACAGGAGTGGGGAGAGAAAGGAAAGGAGAGGGGACTGGTAAAGAGAAGAGTAAAAAGGCAAAGGAGGTCAGGACAGGACAGTAGGAAAGGGAAGAGGAGGGTGGAACAGAAGTGGAGAGGAGGAGGGGGGAGAGAAAAGAAAGGAGAGGAGAGTAGAAGAGGTGAAGAGGAGGATGGTACAGCGGAGGACAAGAGGGGGAAGGGCAAAAGGAGTGTGGCTTCAGCAATGTGGATGAAAGTGTCACAACAGGCGAGAAGCCAATTTGTTAGCGCGTTTTGTTTGTAGATTGAATTTGATACTTCTGCACCCACGGGATAGCAATTTCCGGCCAAGAAGATTTAGACGGGAGATAAGTGTTGGTTAACTAGAATATTGCTGTTTTAGGTACAATGAATACCGTACTGTCTGCTGTCTTAAGCACCGGTGCCAATGCGAGTGATGAAGTGAAAGAATCTCTGAACGCGATTAAACAGCAATATACTCAGATGGTGAGTATTGTGTATGCTTAGTGTATCATATATCTGGTAAAGCATGGACCAAGTGAGGACGCTGCAAATTCAGAACCAGCCATATTGGGTTTGTATTGGCTGCAAATCTAGTAAACACGGGGGTTAAGAAGGTAGCACGTTGGACTCCTGATCGAAGGGCGGGTTAGGTTCGAGTCGTGATAGGGACAAGTTTCTCTAGAGGCAAAACTACTGTCAATTAGCCTCTTTAATTCAGGAGTACGAATAGATACTAGGAGGGAAACCTGGCAAAGTCCAAGAGGTAACCCCAGGTATCCTGTGTATAGTTTCCTAGAACTGTCAATGAAAATTCGGTTTTATTTAAATATTTGACCCTTCAACTCCCCCTCTTCCCCCCCCCCCCCCCCCAAAAAAAAAGATTATCATTATTCAAATAATAAAAATGTATGGTATTGAAAGCAGGATAAGCAGTTGTAGCATTGGACCCCCAGCTGGCAAATTTCTTTAGGTGCTTTGTTGATTGTAGTAATTCTCACGACAGGCTGTTAATGCGCTGGAAGCGGTTTCGGGCGACAAAGATGCAGAGATGAATGCCTTGTCTACCATGGGGAAAACAACGGAAGGAGGTGCCGACGCGTTCGATGACTCCACCAAGAACAATTTCTTTTCTTTGTTTAAAAAGTTGCACACGATTGTTTCGTCGCAATCTAGAAGGAAACGACGGGCGGTTGAGAATGAGATTCTCGATGTGGATTCACTGACTGGTGATGAGGTGAGGACTCAATCAAAGTTTTTCATCTCGAGTCGAATGTAACTGTGAAGATTTCCATTCTACGTGTGTTTCAGTCGCGTGTTCTTCCAATGGTTTCGGTGGCTTTGTTTTTATTTTAGAACGGTTCACTCGTCGAAAGAAGTTTTTTACTTGCTTTTTTTTCTTTCAACCAACAGTGCATGCAATTTTTGGCTTTGAATTTATATACAACTGCGGGCTAGTGCATACAATATTTTCCAGGTTTTTAACCTCTCTTAATTCAGATTTTTGTTGATCAAACGAAAAATGAACTCCAACTTCCATCACACATTTAGATTTTCTCTTTAGTTTGCTTCAGACTCAGTACGTATCTAGAACTCGTTTAGTAAGAGGTTTATCTCGTCCAGTTTTTTCATCCTTACTATTCCCCACACTTTTCAGGCTGAGACCACTCTTAGACCTCCGTCGAACCTCATCGCTCCAGATGTCTTCACGCTGGAAGAATCAACCCGGAAGAGCGACTTCTTAAATCTCGTAGACTCAATCGGACTGAAGGTGTGCGCTGGCCAAGGCACCGGCGCTCCGGCTGCGTTCGCTAGAACAAACATGGTCACTCTGCGCGCTGAAACATTGAATTTCGCCGGTATAGACGACGTTAGCATAAACATGGCGTGTTCAGACTGTCCCACGTACGTGAAGCAAACCGCCAAGATGACTCTGGGAAAGACTCTGGAAGCGACGTACAAGTCTTGGAGCTGTTCGTCGTCAGAAACGTGCAGTGGAGCTTGTATTCTCTCCACTCAGGTGGGTTTAACTTTCGATGATCAATAGTAAGAAGCTAATTTCACTACCTCTGCAATGAAAATACGATTAGCTAATTGGCTAAGAAATGCACCCACTCTCTGCATTGCTTTCGGGAAAAATCAGGTTTCTTTTCGTGTTTCAGGTGTTCTTGGCACGAGGAGAAGAAAAGTATACACTTGTTTCCAAACCCTTAACTTTCCCTCCGTGTGAAAATAAAAGTGACAGACTTTTCTTGAACTTGAGATTTGTAATTAATGATCAAATAACCTATTCTAATACTTGTCGATTTTCTTTCCCTCCATACCAGTACCCTGAAGATCTTTTGTACAATCAAACTGACTCTTCTCGGCTAACTGATATCGTCGATGTGAAGTTGTATAACCCAACCACATTTCGAGAGGTTACCGTCGGGTCTTTAGCTGAGCCGGTTACGTTCTTGATTCCGCTGCAACCAGGAAAAGTGTTTCCAAATGAAAGCACGAATTCTGCAGAGGTGAGTTTGAATAGAGTAACAGGAAACAGTCCAGGGGATAGAGCAATTTTAAATGCATCATGAAAAGAAATCCAGGAATTTTTACGCTGTGGGATTGGTGTAGAAAACTGGCGCTTAACTTTCAACCATTCAGATGCATTAACCAATCACGGCTAGGTGACTCGTGTTTCCCGCGCTCTAGGCAGCTTAGAAATTTTTTTTCTCTGTGTTCTTATTGGCTTCCCTCGACATTTTACTTTGCTCTGTTTGACGAATGTACATGTAATTACATCGGTCTTGGTTTTACAACACCATTTGGTTCAGAGGCAATTTCTACGTAGTGCTACAGTTGCGGGCCAGCAATCCTAAATACAGGGTCAGAGCAAAGTCTAGATCCTTATAAAGTTATGGAAATTTGAAAAATTGTTATTGTGACTTCGGAAAAATTCTCCATTCTCCACATAATGGGAACGCTTATCGCCATCGGAGAATTTCAACTGCTTTTATACTTGCGCCATGTGATTTGAATCATGACCATTAGTCTTGGAAATGAAAATAATGGTTTGGAACAAGTCTTTATGATTTCCTGAACGTTTTGCTAAAAAATGCAAACAAGCTCTGAGTCCACGAAATGGCTTTGGGCTTTGATAAGTTGGAACCACTCGCTTATCTGAAGCACGAAACGGAAGAAATGACTTTCGGAAAGCGCAAAAAAAAAAACATTTCTCTTCCTACAAACATCAAAAATTACTAGTGAGCTCAGTGTTGATGTTGTAGTGATTCACGCATTCTGTATTGTTGCTATTTAGTGCAAGTTGTGGAGCTCTGGTGAATCAAACTGGACTACAACTGGATGTGTATCTGGTCGTTCCGCTGTGATATCAGGTAATGTGACTTATGTTGAGTGCAACTGTACGACATTGGGATACCTAAGTGCGTTTGTTGGCCCAAAGAGGGAAGAAGTTACCACTCCCGCCCCAACCACTGCTGCCCCAACTACTGCCGCTTGTGAACTGGAACCAAAGAGCTCAGGTGTCAACGTCAAGTTTGCTTTCAACGTGTCATATAGCAGCATAATTGGAAACGACAGCCAGAAGGCAGCTGTCGAAGCGAACATTATTAAAGCCCTTACTGACTCATCGAACTTGGATGAATGCAGTATACAGGATTTCAGCTTGACAGCTGGTAGTATAGTGGTGGACTTCGTCGCGGTGCCCAAAAAAGGTCAGACCACTGCCAGCATACTGCAAGAAATTACCAAGATCGAAACAAAAGTCAAGGCAGGTACCTTTCAAATCACACTGCCGAATGGCCAGGTGATTTCCGCTGACCAGAATTCGTTCGAGTCCACCCTAGTAACTCCTGTTACTACAACTGCTGCTGTTCCTCCAACTGAAAGTGAATCCAATAATACGACTGTAATCATCGTAGCCTGCGTGTGTGGGGGAGTGGCTTTGATTGTGATCATCGCCATCACTGTGTACTGCTGTAAGAAGAAACGAGGAGCTGGGAAAATTTCACCCCCCACCTCACCAGACCCTCAGCGTAACAGTCGCGAGGATGTGGAAATGAACGAGCGGGGTCAATTTATTCGGGACAAAGACCATCCAGGTGAGTTGCTATGGACGAAGGAAATAATTAGGAACAATTCTTCATTTAAGAAATTCATTACCGTGTAGTCTCTAAATAATATTTCATCGCTTGTACTTTTCAAACCGTAAGGTTTTATTCTCCATTCGTTTTGGATTGTATAAATTCTGTTTCAGCGTCTTTTTTTCCACCCTCATCATCCTTCGTTGTCCGTTTTATCTTGCTCGTCTTGTTGCTTGTTAAGCAAGCTTTGGATCAGTGCAGAGAGAAATTGTGCATGACTAGCTCTCTATCCAAACCAGCCTATCAATGCCTATCACTTTGTTAAATCAAAATATTAACTGTTGGCGGTCTCTTTTCTTACCCAGGTGCAAATAACAACAGAGGAGCCGATTTCTAGGTCCTTTTTATACAGTTGAACGAGGTTGGCGGATACAAGAGCGATGTCGATGCATGAAATTAAAACTGTTTCTTATCAAGAATTCTGGAACCGGCATGAGGAAGTTCAAAAACAAAACAAACAACTCAGTATCACTTGTGGTATACAAACCCAAATTCTCACCAAGTTTCTAACCATTTGGCCTGAAAAAAACTCGGAAAATTTGGGATTGATTTCCAATGCTGAACAAAAAGTTATCTGTCGTGAAATGAGTTGGTAAGGAAAACTCGTGATTAAATTCACAAGCCACAAAAGGCGAATGAAACCTCATAAGTAATGTAAAATAGTTCACAATTTAACCTATGTTAAATTATCGTAAAAACGCGTGTGGAGCACGATAAGTCTAGGCTCAATAACAAGCCGATTTTCGAGAAAATGAAACGGTCCTCCATCCCTTCCCCCTTAAATTTTCCTTTTCCTTGCTCCTTTTTAAGAGGGGTCACTGAAGACCGAAGTCAAGACATCGGTGAAAATCCAGCCTACGATAAGTCGGAATACCTTGTAGAAACTTTTTTTTCTATTTGAGACATTCAAAAGTACACCAAAACCCTTTTGCTCAAATTTTATTTATAGCATGTTGTGAATTTATTGCCAGCGGATTGCCGTTAGGAAACATTTTCAGAGTAGTAATGTTCTATTTGTACTTTTGTACTATGTCATCGTGCTCTTAGACCATCCAGTCGGTTTTCGTGTTGTAGGAGTGTACCATCGTCAAATATATAATGAATCCAGTATAAAAACGTTGTTTTTATTAAAGTGTGAAACAGTTTAAGATTGGTTTTCTGCTACATTTTAAGTCCAAGATAAGACCAGAGAATAATGGTCAGGTCACAAGGGCTCCATTAAAAGAAACCGAATTACTTGTCTACTTGGGTTGAGTGTCCAGGAAGAGAAATTCTGAAAACTAAATGTTCGCTCATAGAGCAGAAATATGTAAAAACTAGTCAGTTTTCTGATTCTTCGCAAACGAGTGAGTATTTGCGATTGAGTAGGACACCATGTCGTTTTTTCATTTCTAGTTTTTTCTTTTAAATAACAGTCAACATATCTTTGTAAAGCGCCTTGAACCTGAGGGATATAAGCGCTCTAGGGAAAAATCGTTTTGTTTCAGTCACTAGTAGTAATATGTAACATGTACAGTCTCACAGAGAGTCACAATTGGAAAGTTTCTTTTGGGTCTGTCTCATTACAAGTCATCAGCAATCACAGGGAACCCACACTCGATCAAGACGTCGTAGAGACTACCCACAGTTATGTGTCGCTGGTTAGCAATAAAACCCAGGGCAGCATCACATGGGTTAAGCGTTCGGTTGTCAAGGAAACGAATCTCTCTGGGAGTCAGCCCAAGTTTCTCAGCGACTACCTTCCACTCATCACTGCCTGAAAGAGCAAACGAAACTTTCAGTTTGTTTTTGAATATTTTTTAAAGTTGTTAGATGATTATTTTTTCCCTTTTCCAAAATGTTACAATTGAAAAAGACAACTGCTCCACGCGGATATGAATTATGCAGAAGAGGATTAATTCAAACTGACCAAAACTTCAAAATAGAGCAGGGAAATGTTATCCACTTGTAATGCGTCAAGTAAGTTCACATAAGAATACTTTCCAATTGAGTTTCGCCCAACCAAAACCAAACGAAGAAGAAGAAGAAAATAAAATATTTTTAAGTGCCAATGAAAATTCAAAGTAAAGCCAACCACACTACTTAAAGCGAAGGAAAACGCGAACGACCAAGTAGTCATTGGTTTTAGTTTTGCATCTGATTGGTTGAGAAAGTAGCGCCGCGCAACTGTTTTGAAGCAAAACCAAAGCATTAAATTACTTTTGTCAATCAGTTGAAAACTACTCTAAAACAGACAAAAGCAACAAAAATAACAAAACACAACAAATATATCCGTAAATTTCCTTGTTCACGGGAATGATCGATTCATGGAATCGCGGAGACACTGCATCTTGATGAATTCAACTTCATTTCGTTTTCCTCTGATCAGATAAAAATCTAAAAAAGTGGATACGAGAATATGACGCCTATTGCAAATCCATTTTCCTTACCACTCAAGTATATGGTAAGATTTCTCATGTGAGTAACTGGAACATTCCGCACATCAAGCTGTTCAGACAGTATAGGACCTGACAGAAGATGAAAAGGGATGGCGAAACAATATCAAAACAAAGGCAACAATAAGAATAAAAATCGTCATTTACACAATTATAGCAGCTTTAAATTCAGAACGTGTAAAGCTTTTTCGCGTATGAAAGAGAGACGTTATTGTAATTGTATTGTCAGGTGGGCGGAAGAAAGACTAGGAATCGTCTACAGAAAAATAGTTGGTGTCAGCGACACACTGTGATCATCTATTCATATTTCAGTTCTTATACTTCTTAGTGTCACCATCATTTTGTAACACGAGAGAAAAGGTGTTCACTGAAATCTTGGTATCTGGATAAATAAGGCATTCAAGAAATCACACCGTATCAAATAATTTAACAGACATGGTTTGATGCTACTCCGGTTTAAAAATTTAATGATTGTAACCGAGAGGATACAATTCATAGGCCCAGAGTAGCATCAAACCGTGTCTGATTGTTCACCTGGTTGCCTTGTGAACTTTAATACAACTTAATAGAACATACTTTGCAACTTTCACACTCACCAGTAGTACCAGCTGGCGTAATTTCCCTCAAATGTCTCACCACATCAAACCTGTTGGAACTTTTAGCTTTCCTTGCCAGACATCGAATCATTCTTCTAGTCTCAGGCCCTGGGCGTTTCAGAGAATCAAGGTTCAGCTGCAGTTCCTCACTTAATTGCCTTATAATCTCCTTAGGGTCACATGATCGTGACAAAAGTGATTCCACAACCTTTCCGGGAAGCGCCACGAATTTCTCGCCACTTTCTACGAGTAAAAACTCTTAATCAACATACTATTTGGTGGAGTGAAATAAGAGAAGTGTTGACAGGGTTTTCATTCTTAGAAGTTATATCAAACACTGTGATCACGGATACTCAAAATATCTCAAAATTAAAAAAAAAAAAAAAAAAAAAGAAAAAAAAAAAAAAGGTAGGCTCCCTAACGTAAATTTTACCGAAATCAAATTGCTCGAAGCAACTGCTGCGAGAAGGTCTAGATTTTGTATTTGTGACCTAAGTGTCCATAAGGTTTCAACCAACATTTCCCACGAAACGCTATGGAAATTAATCGCCTTTCTGTACAGTTAATTAACCATCATGCTGTAAATGTTGTTTCCAAAAAACAACAAAAAAAAAAACACACCAGAATAATATAAGAATTAAAAGTCAGCTACCGAACAAACCGATCTTAAAGCAGTTTTGAAGAAATGTTTTTGAACTGTATTGTTGTTGTAAATCACTCAAATCAGGAATTCCTTGCGTATAAGTAAGTGCCGAGGCAAAAGAAAAACGAAAAACTGATCCAAACTGCACGCTACAATGGGATGTAAGGCGAAACTTACCATCCACGTGTGCACTGTCACGTTCATCAGTCACAACCTGTCACAAAAAAATCAGGAGGGGAACCATTAAATATAATGGTCGTCTTTCTTGACAGTGGATAGTGTTATCCCTACAATTTAGGAAGTAACAACTCGGACGAAAATAATGTATCTATCCTTCGAAAATAATGGATCAATTCCAGAGTCTAAGGGACTGCACACCATCCCCTCCCCTCCCCTCCCCTAACCGAACATTAATCCTACATTGTTATCAGTTGACTGTTGTTGGGGGGGAGGGGAGGGGGGGAAGGTGCGCAATTGCGCAGACACTAACATTGATCCAAAATAACCTTTTCGCAAATGAAGGAGTTTCGGCGGAATGTTACATAGAAGCCAAACGTAATTACCGAGTGTAAGAGTGTAAATCATGATTCACACGTAAAGCTCACCTGTTCATCTACGTATGCAAACCATGGTGCTAACTGGTTGACGTGAACTCTGTTATTCAGGGCAACAGCAGACCGTGTGCAAACAACGGTATGCTTTTCACTAAGTAGCTGCGATTCTGACCAGAAATGCAGACACTCCTCTTGAGTGCAACTTTGGACACGGTGAATACGGCAGAAGTTAGTTGTGCCTCCTCGACAACATACTGAGCACATAACACATGAATCATACTTCATATTCGTCAACCAACAGAACTCCTTGCGCATTGATTCGAGAATGAACACCACCTGTCTATGCATATTAAGAGCGCAAACCACATCATACCTGTCATGCCCCAAGTCAGTAGACAAGTTCATTATTGACTGCAAACTGTCTGTCAACCCAAAATTTGCTTTCGCTCTGTGAAAAACGATCTCGACAGAAGAAGAGTGACAACGTAGGATTACAGAGCAGTCTTCCTCTCCAGCTTTGTAGAATCTGGCAAAATTTTGGTACAACTGTGGATTAACTGGACTCCATAAGCCATCTTTTCCCCATTGAAAGAACTGCAACACTAAACGAGGGAACAACCCTGGTGGGACTTGACCAGATTCAAATTTAATAAAGAGTGAGGGAATTTGCGCAGAAGCGACGAGCTTGATGATGTCTTCTGGTGGATGGGACATTAGCATGGATGGAACTAGGTAGTGTTTCCCAGGGGAAGTACTTGATGATAGCCACGGACAAAGCAAACTGAATTTCTCCATCAGAGCAACAAGGCTCTCAACTGTTTCTTTGTTATCAAACAGAGGATCCCAGAGATGTTTCAAAAGTTTTTCTTCCAGGATTCCTGTTGCCTCGAGTTGAAACCATAGCTCCTTGAATTCCTCCTCCTGATTGCTATAAGGCCTAATGGTTATGACCTTCTTAAACACATCAGTTAACCACTGGGGATCCAAAATCACCATTTTATCCAACTCTGGTGTGTCATCAAAGTGGATCAAAATCCTCTGGTCGTGGAAAAAGTTCAATAATGCCTGGAACTGTTTATTATCGACAACTTTGCATACGTGAGTAGCGATTTGCCTTGCCCCTTCCAGTGTGATCCACTTCTGACCTTGTTCCCTGGCGACTTTCAACGCCCTTTCAAAGTTCAACCACTTGATTGGAATGGCTTCTTTCACTTGTGGCAGTTTCTTAGCAACAGCAAGTACTTCCTTTCTCAAACGTGTGACCTCTGGGCACTCAAGTTCAAGACCTGATTTAGTGTTATCCACAGCAAACACGCCATCAAAGAGGTGGGTTCTATATGGCTTAGCCTGTAAAGAACTAAAAATCTCTTGGGCTAATGCGCTAGGAATTCTGCCACCGTGGGGCTGGTCAGCATGGGTGCACACCAAGAACACAGGGGGCAGTTTCTCTGGCAATACCTCACAATGAGAGATGACTTCACAACTCTCAGTTGTGCCGCCAAAAGACGCCACGGAAGCCATCCAAAACTCTAAATAATCCAAATTGGTTTTTGCTCCAAAGCTGTCTTCGAATTTTCTGAACGTTCCTTGCCTCACAACTGGTTTGGCTACTTGGTGTGGATCACGGCTGAGGTCATAAACTAGAAGATACATCGCTCTGGCAGTGAGGAAGATTGGGTGCGTTGCATAATAGACTGACTGTCCTCCAAAATCCCATAACACCGAATATATTTCCTCCTCGTCCTCTTCATACTTAACATCTTTTAGTAACCTTTCGATTAATGCCACTATTTCCTCTGGTTTAAGAGGTTCGACGAGAGGAACTAAGTCCCTTTTTTGTCTTTGTACTAGGTTTGGTTCAACCCAAACAGATGCGTTCGTGCTATTTTTGTTACTGCTTTCTTCACCGCTGGGTGTTTGAGCAGGATCTGCATCTTTCGACATCTCGTCACTACCTGGATTTGTCACGACGCTAGAAAGCTCATCAAGACTTTGCGTATCAGCAACTGGAACATGTGAAGGTACTGAGGCGAGATCTTCGTTTGTTTCATGAGTGTCCACCAAAGGAGCATTTCTTGACTCAGCAGACTCTTTAACATTTTCCATAGGGACACTGTTGTCTTGTCGCAACATCTCTACAGCAAGGCGTCCGGCATGGTGTTCACAAGACAGTGCTGTGACAGAATCGGTTACTTCACTCTTCACTCCAGTTTTCCAAAGTTCAGTTGTCACTTTGAAATGCGATGAATCGACATCAATTCCCACCGTGCTATCCATCCGCCGATTAAAACGTTTCCCCGTCAGTGAATTTTTCAAGCTGGTCTTTCCTGAATGATCCTGACCAATCAACATGATCGGCACTCTTCTCACGCAGGTATTCCCTTCGATAAGGGCCTTGTTGTAGGCTTGCAAAGCAAGACGTCCACGCGCTTGGATCTCTAGAGGAACCACTACAAAGACAAACAGTGAAAACTCAAGTAAATTTGAAGAGGGAGACAAGGTGGTGTAATCGTTAAATAGTCTAAATTAACTTTTATACTCGGGCCCCGATTTGTGTTTCGATCGTCAAGTGAGAAAATTTTGGACGCCAAAGTAGAATAATAAAAATAAAATTAATTTTCGGCTCACAGCGACATAAAACGCGAAATTTCACATATGTTTCTCGCTTTAAAATGTATTCCTGCTCGTGATCGACCACCAGTTTCAAAAGTGCGACCAGTAAACTGACAAAAGTTTTGTTTCTTGAGCGCTGATTTACATGAAGGGCATTGACAAAACTTCAAGTAAGTCACCCACTAGTGACCAGCGTTACACGTCAGATGTGACCATTTCACTGTGACATGTCACATGAGACCAGTGTTACATGTCACATGAGACCAGTGTTACATGTCACATGCGACCAGTGTTACATGTCACACGCGACCAGCGTTACATGTCACATGTGACCAGTGTTACATGTCACTGTGACATGCCACATGTCTTCAGACAAGTACCGCCTGAACTTCTCCTAATGAAGATCACATTACTCCCTTAAGGCTTATGCTTGATCTAAGTCAAGTTAGCTTAAACAAACATGAACCTACCATAAAAAGCACAAGTTGCAGTAGAATTCCTTGTTAAGAGTAAGTAGAAAGAGTATTTGTGTCAACATTTCCCTAATACGTAAAAGAAAATTCTTTCACCTTTCTCCGCTTCTCTGCGCCGTTCATTTGGTTGATGCTGGTCACATTCCTCACCTCTGTGAAAAAAGCTACAGTTATAAGTCTCACGAAAACTTGTGGCCGGGAGTTTTAACACTTTATAGCTGTGTTTTTACTGCAATTGTACACGTAGATAAAGAAACACACGTCCATGTACACCAGAAGGAAGTGACACTACTGCAATATTGTAAAGAACCGCTTCAACCGGTTCGTCTACCTTGTTCCAGGCCTTTAGCAGGTCAAACGCACCGTGATAATAAATAGCAGGATGGTCTTAGAGGAGTGAAATAACGAGGGAGGCTTGGGTCGGGTTGCGTTGAGTGACTTAACCCAAACCTCCTTGATTTTGGCTCTGCCGCTACTATCGGAGCAGGGCGAAGAGATCGGGCCATTTACTTCTTCGCTCCGTTTCACTAACTGAATGCACGGAACAGGCTAATAATGTACATCATGAACCAAAATCAAGTAACAATCTGTCAGCAACAGCAATCATTCAGCAGCTGTGTCATTAGTAACAGTTGTACATTCCATTTCTATTCAGTATAAGTACACCTTTAACGGCTGTTTCTACAATATTTTTAGTGCAGTATTAATCTACATGTGTAAGTAAAAGTATCTTTGTCAAGTCTCCCAGAATGGAACAAAGTAAGTTGTAAATTGAAAGCGATGACATTTATCATAGTAAACTTTCATGGTAGATTTCTTGGTACAAGAAACACAGCTTTGAATTTCCCGTTTGCCATCAATTTGTATTGTGTACTGTGTATTGCGACACAATGACCACAGTTATTCCTGGTAAGTACTATTCTCCTAGGAAACAAGTGGACAACAGTGTAGCTATTACAGATAACCAAATCACATGATCTAAGTCCAAACAGAGACTAACAAAGAAATATTTAGCTGCATGTACAATGGGTAGGGCAATGTTAGAATAATGCTGTGGCATATTAACAGTACTCAAATAATAAAAAAGTTAGAAAAATTGAAACTTCATAATATTTTTTTTCTTTCAATTTTTCACACCTGCTTTTTTAACTACCTATTAAGTTTATGGGTCTGATGAATAAGGGGGTAAGTTTCTAAAGAAACTGTGGTGCTGCATTGGTAGGAGAGTATAACAGGGTAATTTGGTATCGTCAACTGAGTTAAGAACAAAAATTAACTACTGTTAAGAGTTTCAAAGCTGATGTTTAGAGCCTCATACCAAATTACCCTGTTCAAAAGGTCTAGTTTCCTTGCACCAAGGAAAAATAGATGCCAAAGAAACCAAACAAAATGTCATTTAATGACAAGTACTGACCTATTTGATCCATCATCAAGTGAGTTAGGATGCTGGTCTTGGTGTGCTGCTTTTACAAGAGTGCTCAGCAAGTACTCAAAATCTTTCTGTATCTTCTTTAATCTCTTTTTAGCTGTTTCATTCTCTTCACCAAAGACAGAAGAAAGAGATGAACAAAGTTTAAGTGCCAAGGGAAGAATATCTTCCAGCTTTTCAATATGGTCTGTGTGCGCAAACATAACCACTGGAAACTTGTCATGAAAGTGTCCATTGTGAGAATTTTCCAGACACAATGTTACAGCTTTCTCAAGCAAAGAGAGAGTTCGTTGTGTCCATTCATCTATTGATTCAGAACATTTAATACTTTTTTCATGCAGAACCTGAGCCAGATGAATGTACAACTGAAGTTTGGGTTTAAAATAACCCACTTGTTCCACATGTATGGACAGACACTTCTCCAGAAAGTTGGCAGCATTTTCAATATTTCCAAATTCATGATGAATGCAGCCTAGTTCTAAGTACACATCACCAAGGAACCTCCTTGAAGAATCTTTTGTTGTATTTTGTTCCATCTCCTTTAAAGCTCTCTTTTGAGCCTCAAGTGCTTTGTTGAAGTCTTCCATTCTTCTGTACACATAACCTTGCCAATGATGGCAAATGGCAGATGACATCTTCGTGTTTCCATCCATAATCTTAAATTTACATGCTTTCTGGAAACACTTCACAGCTTCTGAGAAGTGTCCAAGGTGACTATCAATGACACCAACTTGAAAATGACACTGTCCTAGGAAAGACGAATGGGTGGAGAGTCCATGTGTATCAAATCCTTTGATGGCATTTTCCAGGGCATTCTTAGCTTCAAGAAAATTCTCTTTTCCAAAGAGAAACATACCATAATCAAACCAAGTTTCAGATGAATCAATTTTCAGCAGATGTTGGAGTTGTAGAATAAGTTGACAAGTCTCAATGTAAAATTGTGGATTATCAGCCTGATAACTTTGCTCTGCCATAAGCTTCAATGAGTATGAAAAGTTTACCTTTCTCTTTCTAGATTGAGCAAAGTGGTCTTCGCTCTCCATTCTGGCTGACTGAAGCATGTCCTAACATTACAAATAAATAAATATTAAGATAACAATTAATAAATAAAATTTAAAAATGGTAGCCTTTTAGAGCAAATGGCTTTCTTAATGCTGTATCACCATTATCACCCTAAGATTAGTCTCCAAATTCTCCAAACTCTTCTATATATTTCCCTTGGTAGTTGCTAGAAGAATTTGTCTAACAATCAAAAGTTTGTGATAATTTCCTTTATTCTCATGACCATAATGTTTGATTCAAGGGAGAAACTGTTAGGAGAAATTAGATGCTTATCATTCTTAGGGGTTAAAGAAAAATTTCATTCTAAATGGCAATTTTTTGGTGACAAAAATTTCATGCCACAGTAAGGTAACATCCAAAGTTTTAACAACCAAAGAACTTTCAAACCCCTAAAACTTTTAAAAAGTATAAAATAACTAAAAAACTGAGAAATAACTGAACAAATTTGGCATTACTGGCCTAGCAATCCCCAAGTTTTACGTCCAAAATCAAAAAGTTCAACATGGAGTTTGGGAAAGAACTTGATCAATATATCCATTTTGCTAAACAATACTGTGAGAGACAGTATTGGAGAGCTGTCTTTCTACCTCTTATCGAAATAGAAAATTTTCTAATAAAAGGTTCACAAAGATTAATTCTTGTCAAAGCTTAGCTACAGTAGGGCTCATGCCATGTAAACTGCCCAAGTATAATGCAGTTAAACTGCACAGTCCATGAATGAAGCACAAGAAGAACCTGCACAGTTCAGGAAAGTAAGCCTAGCCTAAATTAACCTTGGTCACAAAAATCAATACGATGGATAAAACAAAAGGAATAAGAAATGAACTTGACACCTCATGTTTCCTTTGTTCACCACATTGCTAAAAGGCAAGCAATACATGCAAGTCCCTCTTTAAAACCCCTGGACAAAGTCTCTATGGTTTCAAGTGGTATTATAGCACACAATAATTTTATAAGGCTAAAAGAAAATCCTTCATCCCTTTAATACAATCTTTGGCTTTCAGTGGTATCACACAGACCTTGCTGCCCTCTTTCTGCAGGACATGATCTTGACCCAAATATTTTACCATCCAGTCCTCTCAATCAGTCAGTAAGCACATATTATTGATTGAAACTTTTCAGTTTGCATACTGATGTTAGGAGGTAAAGGGTTAAAAAAACATGTGACAAGAGTTAGACAAACGGAGGGTTGCTTTGAGGTTGTAAACTTACATGCATGTTACCTGAAGCAAGTCTATTCATCTCTGATCGCAAAGAAAGGAAAATGTAAACTTCAGAGTAATTCTTGTCATATGTCTACTGAAATTGTTCATTCAGGTTGGCAATTATTTGTATATTTACATATATATCAAGTAAATTTAGCGATTGAATTTCAAGCTTGAGATTTTCGCTGCATATTACAGCCTGTATATGGTAAGCTAAATTATGTGCAAATTTTGATCAGTTCGAAATTATAACCTATTGGAGGACAGATGTATTTTATATGATGTCACCATAAACTACGTTTTGCTTTAATTTCTATCTTATGAAACAAACAGATTTCATGTTGCCATGGGTATGTGCAGTAAAAGATCAAAATGTGGTAAGGACATAGGTGACAAACTCAGCTGGGCCTGGGTGCCCTTTTTTGTTCTTACCACATTTTCATGTCATCTGTGATCTATTGCTGAACAGACACACAACAACATGAAATCTATTTGATAACCCTTTCATTCCCGAGATCACTGTAAAAGTTCTCCTTACTGTTTGCCTTGTAATTCTCATGATGATAGCTCAGAGAGTGAGTTTGGTATCCCCTTAATGGTATTTTTCCCCATTCATATCACTTGTTTACTTGATATAGTATTGAAATTGTGAGTGGAAATCCTGTCTTGGTCACTCTTGTGAGTAAAAGGGTTAAATAATTGATTAGGGAGAACCTTACATAAACTATCATGCAGAGAGATTTCCAGTTCAAAATCAAACTGTTTCAGTATAAATCTACTTATTGCTATCCAACAAGACAGGCTCATGTATTTATTTAATTTTTTTTTAACAGCCGCACATTGTCAGGCCACCCTTCTGGCTCATTATCTATCAGAGAACAGATAGCAAGAGGTGTAGTCCACCAAGTTGCAACATTTGTAATACAACGCTTATAAATAACTAAACTTACCACCCCGCCGTTGGCTCTCAACCATGATTTAATATGGCGGCAATAATAGTGTGCTATCGATTCCACAACAGTCTCCATTGCTGCAACACCTAAATGCTCCCTTGACTCACAGTAAGCAGCTAGCGAAGCTCCAAAACCAAGGAATGCTGCCACAGTACCTAAATGCTGTTTCTCTTTGAAGATCAAGTAACCCATTTCCTTGACCACCGAAGGTAAGCTTTCAAGGGAGATACGAAAATTCTTTTGGTAGGCCGCATCAGAAAATAATTGAGTGTGTTCCATAACAATGCGGTCTGCTGCTGCAGTACTGAAAACCGCCTTGATTTTACGATTCCCATCCGCTATGTCCTCTCCAAGAAACTTGATTATCAATCCTGCACACTGCGAGGGACAATTGGCTTCCCCTCTGTAACCATTTTGGAGAATAGCGGAAAAGCGACGCTGCAGGACTTTATGACGGGTGTAGCTATTTACTATATCAAATATTACTGGATAGAAGTCTGACTGTGCCATTTTTTTTCTCAGTTTAATCATAAACTGGAAATTTGAATGGGAATTTCCGTGTACTATCTTCGGCCATTTTGTTAACCTCGCATTGAAGTCGGATGCATGATATATTAGTACACCTTGTGACCACTACACAACATATACAGCTTAATTTTTTTTTTTATTTTGCATTACCAAAGGAACCTCGCCTCCCTTTCACTTTGGGGGGTCAGAAAAGGTGGGAACCTCAAATTCGTACTTTTATTAATTACTTAGTATCTTGGTCACTACGGTTAGGAGTAGGGCTGTGATCTCGACAAAGGAAATGGGCCATGGAAATAGGTTTTTCCAAAATTGTTATTAGACCCTATGATCTTAACAAATCGCGCAGGTTCTTGGAAACAATATCACTGCTGGAGAACTTAGGGCAAAGAATTAAAAGAAAAAGAGATAAGTGCAGGTTAGGTGACAGCAAATACGGCCTCAACATCTTCTACATAAACATGAAGAACAGAGTTGCTCTTATGAACAAGGTAGAGAGTAAACTTAAGGCACTCATGCTTGTGACAATAACACAAACGAAAACTTCACGAACGACCCACTGGCATACACAGGAGAGAAAACACAATCAAGCGAGTCATTCCCCCCTTGTCTCATCTCTTATGCGGAGAATTCGTAATAACATTGAGGTCTGGTCCATTAAGCCAACGAGACCTTCTTTAAAAGTCCAGTCTTGCCTGTCCCCCCGTCCCCCTGCCCCCATGGCAAACCAAGATTTTAGGCCTATAGGGGTGGCGGAGACCTCATTTACCCCTTGCCTTTAAGTCGTAATAAGAGGTAGCGCGGAAAATCAGACCCCTGCTATAAAGTCCTCTAATAGATAAGGAAAAACCACAAATTTTTGTAGCTCGAGAATAACGCCTTTCGAAGTGTTCATATGAGACGTAAAGATGCTTTTGTGCCTCTCTTCCAGTTCAGCAAAAGCTCGTTTGATAAAACTAAGCCAAAAACCGTTTCAAAGAGAGATAACTTAGCGAAGAGATTAACAATTTTAATGATAAATTGTGGTTCTGAAAGGTCGCCTGGTCTCTTTATTCGAAAGAAGTCGAGTACAACGAATTAAGGGTCAGTTAAGACCAAGAGAGAATGAGAATATGATTACAAAAAAAAAAAGGATCAAATTTAGTAATTGCAGATTTAAAGTCAGCACGGAAATAGACTAAATGAAGTTTGACAAGAAAAGTCGTCTACCAGCATATATTTTTATATCTCATATCACGCTATAATCTACGCTACAGAAAGAACACTATATTTATTCCTATTAACTTTACTACTGACAAACTTACAGTTTTCTCCAAAGTTCCTTGGAATGAACAATATTCCACTCTAACTCTCTCTCGGTAAAGCTTTACAAATATTTCACAACAACAACAACAACTCATACTACGCGACTAAGTCCTTATGTACAATTACAAAGCATTTTAGAGAATCCCGGAAGCTTATAACATGACTATTTTGGTAGCATTACATCATAATTACGATCCAGAAAGTTTCATAGCATGCACGTCAGCATAGAAATTCTTAGATATTTATAATACAGCTATTATCTACAACTCACTTATGATACCATTAATTAAAGAGAACTACAGTCACAAAACAGTTAATTTTTACGCCTTAAACTCTATCAGCACCAAGAAACAATCAGCATTTTTAACGTCCAGCCAGGACAATCCTTATTAAATCGTAATTAATTATTATCCTAAATAAAAACTCTAGCAAATATGACGAAGGGTAAACTCTTTTCAAACGTAATTGATTAATTCTTCACGATGAAAGTCTCTATTATCATTCACATATTCAACGATACCTTTCAGGTATTACTAAACCAATCTACGATACGAATATACTTCTTATTTTTCAATTTTCAAGGAATTAAAAAAACAAAACAAACAAACAAACATATACACTGCACTTCCGCGGATGAGCGTCCGGGAGCTAATTCAAAATTTCTACTAAAAAGGAGGAGGGCGCGTAATTGAGGGAGGTTCTAGTTAAGAAGGTTTACTAATTCCGCAGTTGTTGTAGCTTAACAATAAAGGAGAAAAAAAATAGAAGCTGTTGTTCTCTAAGTACCAGATGGTCGTCTCTCAGGCGGGCTTTCAACGGTTTCCTCTTCATCTGAGACCTAAGACGCAGGAACAAAGAAAAATCATGAAAAAAAAATTTCAGGCATGTGATGGTTATAGTTAACCTCCCAGTTATTTAAACCCCAGTTTCTATGGAAAGGCTTGGATTGTCCTCTGTGCGGTGCTACGAAAAGTAGGGATTTAAAAGTTTCAGCACAGAACGTTTGAACATTTCTACATCCCAGAGAAACATTGTTTTTGTCTTATCACAAGCGTGGGACAAAGAGAAAATTATGAGTTCTGAGTTCTGAGGAATCGAACATCAAACCTTCGGATTCCACGCTCCGATGCTACACCACTGAGCCACAAAGACTCCATGGTGAGCGAGGCCGATCACGAAGGTAATACTTATCATATAAACTACGGTATTAATCAAGGATTTCCAGCACTGAGAAAAGCCGGAAAAACACACGTGAAAAAGTATCGTATTTTCCACGTGTGTCTGATATCGCCAATCAGCTGCTGACACGTCACTCGCCTTTCGCGCCCATGTATTATTCTGCACTTCTTTATTTTAATCATAACCATTACAACTTCCTCAAAAGTGATTGGTGCAGTAGCTGCTTTATTTTTCACTAATTATTCCGTAGAGTTATAATCGGACAGTGTAAACGGACAGCTGGCTGTAATCGGACAGTTGAAGCAACCAATCATACCTAGTTCTTTCGGTCATGCTCAAATCCACCAATCACAGAATTGATCACAATAACCATAGCAACAACCACATCCTAAAAAAGTTGTGGAATTTCCAAAGTTGAGGAATTTTTTACTCAGACATTGTCACTATTTTGGTCTCTCAAATCAAAGGGCGATCTAACAAAGTAACCGCGTACAGCAAGCCATACCACAAAGTTCATCCCAAATGAAGTTCTGTGATATGTAAACTTACAGTGCTCCATGACTGCTCGTCACCACTTGCCTCACCACAACTGGATGTACCAGGAAACGTACAGTTTCTCTCCTTCTTTGCACTCAAATTATTGACACGAGCCCACAGCTGACGATTTCTCTGAAACATTGTTTTTGTATCAACACATTAATGATTATTTTAAAATCTAAGCTCAAGTTTTGATTCAACTTAAATTCCGTGTCTGTTCCCACCTCTAGCATATTACAGATTTTTTAAAGGATAGGTATAATCTAGAAACCACCACATTTTCATCTTCGTAGTCAGCAAGTATGCGTTCAAAATCTACAACTTGCCGCAGCTTGAGAATGTAAAGAGTAACTTAACTGCTTAATCCTTCACCATAGAAGGCGCCATTTAAGAAAAAAGAAACAAACAAACAAACAAAGTTACAGCTCTGGTTATCGCAGAAAAAATTATCTTTTGAGTCAAAAATGATTTTTGGTTTAGTGCCTTGAAATCTTTGAACCGATCACTCTTTACCGCTAAGAGTGACTGACATCTAATTTCTCCCCACAAAATTCGTCTTGAATCAAAGATGAAGGTCATGAGAATAGAAGAAACTATCACTAACAAAATAAGTTCTTAGTTATGAACAAATTTTCCGTGCCAGGATCTTATGAAGAAATATAAGAAAAAAATTATGCATGCCGCTGCATACCGCTGTTAGGGCGTAGAAAGGGTTAAAATCAAACTAACTGTGTACAAACAAAGTATAATTTGAAAGAGATGCAAGTGATTTTTAAACTTATCTCATGTTTTCCCAGCACCCCAAGTGGGTTATCATGCCGATACACCGATAGAAAGTGTAGCCAATTGCTTGGTATTGATAAATTGTGGGCTCTTCTATCAAAGAGTGTTCTAAAAAAATAACCGCATACAGCAAGTCGTAACACAAAGGTCATCCTAAATGCAATTCTATGTGTGTTAACTTACAGTGCTCCATGACTGTTCATCATCTCTTGCCTCCAAACACCTGGATGTACCGGTAGTGGGAAAGTTGCTCACAACCTTTGCACCCAAGTTATTGACACGAGCCCACATCTGACGATTTCTCTGAAACGTTGTTTTCAAATATTTAAATACTACCGATTCTAAGCTCAAGTTTTGATTCAGCTTAAATTAAGAGTCTCTTCCCACCTCTAACAAGACAGTGTTATTATCATAACTGTTTGATTTCGTAAAGGAGAGGTACAATCTAGAAAAAAATCATTTTTATCTCCGTCGTTGAAATCTACGACTTACCACAGTCGAAGAATCTTGAAATTAACGCAACTACTTAACTCTTAACTATGGAAGGTGCCAATTTGAAAAAAGCGCAGTAACCTGGCCATGCGCAAAAGGCGAGGAGCACTGCAGGTACTCCTCATTTGAGTAGCAAATGTTTTCTTTTGAAGTGCCTTACAATCTTTAAACATAATTATCACTCTCAACCATTAAGAGTGACTGGCATCTAATTTCTCCCAACAACATCAACCCTGGATCTAAGATGAAGGCCATGAAATTAGAGGAAGTGATCACCGAAAAAAGAAACTCTTGATTGTGAACAACTTCTCCTTGTCAGGACTTTATAGAGAAATGTATGAAGAACAACATGGAGGATTTGCATACCGATGTTTGGGCGAAGAGGGTTAAAATCACGCCAACCGTGCACAAACAAACTATAATAATGTACACGAAAAAATTACGCGCTTCTGATTGGCTGAAAACGTGTGCATTCTCATATAACTGGAGTACAAAGTTGTAACGCGAGTGCAAAGTTGTAACAGGGTTGTAAATTACAAATAGCGCGCGCACGCTCTCAAAATTTCGTCTGTCTTAACTTTGTGTGATGTTTTTTCATGTACATTGTAAATTTTTAAAAGACTAAAAATTGCACTTGCCCTACGGGCTTGTACAATTTTGTTGCCTCTCGTGCTTATTGACATCAAATTGCATTCGAAATCCTGTTATTGCCTATATTAATTTGAGAGAGAGACACGTTCAAGTACACATGTCATACAACACTGACACCTCACCTTGCACAGATCTTTATTCCTTTTACTCAATCTTTCTCTCCTGATTTTTTCCTCTGCGATGGAACGTTTCAAAGTTTTCACTCTCAGCTTTTCTTTCGCCAACATATGTTCCATTTTCTTCGTTGTATTGGTCTTAGCTTTCAGAAATGCTTGCGTTGCTTCTTCCTGTACCCTTTTTTGGTATTCTTCTCGACATTTATTCAGCTTATCCGTGACAAAGTTTATTACCTTGTCAAAAGAAATTAAATATTATAAGTCAATCAAACTTTTAAATGAATAAAGGGGGTAAGTTTCTAAAGAAACGGTGGTGCTGTGTCGGTAGGAGAGTATAACAGGTAAATTAGTGTTAACAACTGAGTTGAAAATGTAAATTGGCCACAGTAAAGAGTTTAAAGACTGACGTTAGAATGAGCAATCGCTCTGACAAAGGGCTAACGCTGGAAACGTCAGCCTTTAAACTCTTTACGGTGGCCAATTTACGTTTTCAACTCAGTTGTTAATTAACACTAAATTACCAATCAAACTTACAGTTCACTTTCTAATATTCTCTCACTTAATTCCTCTCTTAAAAAATTTGTTTGCTTGTTTGACGATTGCATGCCGATTCAGGGCAGCATTCGTGCCTAACATAAAAAAGAATGAGACAGACTCTATGACTAAGTTAGTGTGCGGTGTATGTTTAACACAGTTTCGTTCAACCTGAATTTTTGGGAACAAAAAGGATATTTGGGCCACGGCATCGCACAGTTTCATATGATATTATTGAAAGAAATTAAAGGCTTATGTGTAAGCGATGAACAACTGCAGATTCCAACCAATTTAGTGCAGAATCCATTACACGTACTTTATTTTACTTAAAAGGGTTTAAAAGAAACCTAATACTCATGAAATGGATTTTGAACAAAAATTTAAACCTACCCGAAAAAAAAACAAACAAACAAAACCAGCTACATGCTTTATTACTTAACAAATCACATTTTCAAACCAATTTTACCTCACCACCCTTTAGAGTTTCCTGATCTTGTTCTTGAATGTCCTGCAAGTAGGTACAGGATGTAAAAATAAATTCAAAACACTTTCATGGAAACAAAAATACAGAAATAAGAGTCTGTCAACATACACAGCTGAGTTGCTTAGCCCAATAATGTAAAAAAATAAGTATATAAATAAATATTATTATAATATCAATCTTGATAGGAAACCCAAAGGGCCAGTTATTTAAACAAAGTTTAGCCATTGTTTAACAAAACTGCGTTCTAAGCCACCTTCAATTTACCCAAACTTTTTGTCTTAACTTTTATTTTTGTGAACAAAGTCAAAGTAAGGACTCAAAGCTAAAAGTCGAAGTACATTTATTTAATTCAATCAACCCTCTCATAGAGAATCCCTGAGGCCCACTGCTTGCATAAAACCACAGTTTGGGTTAGACCTTGTGTAAATAACCAGCCCTGAAAGTTTAGAACTGTTTCCCAATGTGTCGCATAAGCAATACAGTGTTAAAGCTGATAAAGGGGGTAAATTAGATCTAACATAACTGTGCTGCTGAGTCAGTAGGGAATATAACAAGCTAAGTAGGTTTTATCAACTGAGTTGATAAAGTAATTAACCACCATAAATGGTTGCTAAAGCTGGCATTTTGAACACTAGCATTTCACCAGAGCAAAGGGCTTATATGCAGGGCTAATATGCTTGCAATGTCAGCTTCAGCACCCCTCAGAACCCTACACATACAGTGTCCAATTAATTTACATCTTATCAAGTCAGTTGATAAAACCAAATAATAGTGTTAAAATTTGTCACTCAAGTGCGAGATGAGATACATTTGGTTGGAAAATCGAATGAGATACATGTGTATGTTAGAATTTAAGGGCAGTAACATTAATTCCCATTGAAAGCAGAACTACTGTTATAGCACTTAGGTTGGCCACCATTGGTTACTGACATGCTTACCAACAGCTATAATTGCAAAATGTACATGTAGTGTCAAAACACACTTTCTTCCTAACTTTAGTCAGCCATGTTGTTTTTGTATCAAGTGATATTTGGAAGTGTTGCTAAAGGATAGTAAACACTGTTGTAACCCCTGGTCCACAAGGCCATAACAGTAAAAATTACATGTATTAAAAATTGAACATATTTAGTAAATTAATTAATTGAATAATCTACCTCTTTTAATTTCTTACATTCAGCCTCCTTCCACTGGATCATCTGAAATGTTTAAAATAAGGATTATTACTGCTAGATTAATCAAAAGGTTCTTAACTCACAAAGGTTACAAAGGAAGGATTCCCTCATCACACTCGTCATCTGAACAGCTACATGTATGCCATGTATGCAAGGCTCAAGCTATTAAGGAGAAGGAGAGGGAAGAGGAAAAGGGGACAGAAAAGGTAGAGGGAGAGATGTTGAGACAATGAGAGAGGTAAAAGGGAGGGAAGAAGAGGATAGGAAGGAAAGAAAGAGGGAAATAAATGGGAGGAAGAAGATCAAGGGGAATGAATGGCTCATTCCAAGCACCCAATCAGTGCAGATGAAAAAAATGGAGAACAAAATGAAGGGAGAACAAAATTGAAGGGAGAACAAAATGAAGAGGAGGTGGAGTTGTGCGAGATGTTTGATGTGATGAATGAAAAGAATGCCCATAAAGAGATGAAGAATGAGGAAAAGAAAGGAAAGAGGTTGTCTTGCACACCACCATATTGAAATGCTGTTATCTCAATCTTCATGACAACTCCTAGATATTATCCTTGCAGCTAATCCTGTTGACATTGTAAAAAATGCTTGCTGTCCATAGCTTCCCTCTATTGAATAACAGTATTATAACAGTATTCCTTAAATGCTTGTGGAAAACATACTGCAATACAATGTGCTCAAATAAATGTGATTAATTAATAAATAAAACAAACCTGTACTAGTTTTCTTATCCACTCATTATTCTCATCTTCTCTGGCAGCACTTTCCTCTAAAAGTTGCTCAAACTACAAGAAAAAAGCCACAAGCCAATGACACACTTACATACAGTACACAAAACAAAACACAACATAATACAATGTTACCCTTGATGACTGGTCCCCAGAGGGAAACATTTGAAAAATTACCCCTTACTCAAAGCAATAGGGGAACTATTTATCACAGAAATGCTTGGAACCTTAATTTAGCCACACCCATCAATCAATCTATCAATCAATCAATCATATGGCAGGGCGTGAAATTAACTTTTTTTTCTGATAGCCACTTGGCTCCTAAATTCCAAAAGCCAATTTAAAAAAAGTTGGTCGCCATTTTCAAAGACAAACAAAATCTTTCTTTACGCTGTCAGCGTTCTAGATAGACCCTCCAAAATTAAGTTAGGGAAAAGATCTTTAACGTGCTACAAAGTGGACACTAGGATGGATGATCAGGCTCATCTAAATCCAACATGGCGTCTAGTTATCGATCGAGATGCATGAGCTACGTTTTGGAAACAAACTTAACAAGGAAGTTTGCCGCGGATTTATCTTTGCAAATCTTTTTAATGCACTATATCTCTTGGTAAGGTTATGATGAAACGTTCTAGTTGCCAATTTGGCGACTACTTTCAGGATTTGGTCGCCAAAGTGAAAAATTTAGTCGCATTGGCGCCTGTATTAGGCGCAATTTCACGCCCTGTATGGGACCAATCTATCAATCAATCATCCTCTTCCTTCAAGGTCATGTGATCTATAAACAGCCAATAATATTCAGAGAAAGGGGAACCATAATATAATTCATTAGGCTAAATTTTATAACCTGCAGGGTTTAACTGATGTGAAATCTATAAATACCAGAAATGCCAGATTTAAATTTAAATACCGTTTCACGTTCTGTCCGTGCATCTTGAAGGCTATGAAGGACTTCATCTCTAAATTGCTGTTAAGAAAAAAAAGTACTTATATAAACTAAGGAATTTGATCTCTTACATTTAAATTATAGTTTGACTTCTTGATATCCACAACTTGATTGAACAGAACTTGGCCTTTATTGTACTCCAAAAAAATTACAATTCTGAGCTGTTTTTTTTTTAAAGTTACATTTAACTGTCTATATTAAGAATCTTAAGTAAAAATGGAAGCTATGGAAGCATAAGTTTACACACTATAGATACAAAGTTACATGTAAGGCATCAAAACAAAACTCTGTAGAGGTGCAATCCAATGGCTACTGTTGCTGCTAGAACAGATGGTAAAAACCACACATGCAATTACCCTTATAATTAACCCCCTCTCCCCAGAAGTTAATACACAAAGGCAAGACAACTAAGTCTAAAAAAGACTACCTCCAAATTCTGAATTTCCTGTTTGTACTGGGGAACAATGTCAAGTTCTTCCGTCTTTTCTCTTAATTCCTGAAACCAGAAAAGAAGACTATAAAGTACTAATACAAGGCATACAAGGCATACAAGGCATGGTGCAAAGCCTGCAAGGCATAAAGACAAACTATAGAAACAATTTCCAACTGTCAGGAATGTATAACAATGCAAGTACACATCCTTAATATTAACATAGACAACCTAAGGGATGACTGTATTTCTTAGTAATAATTGCTATTTTAGTGGAGAATATAGACTGTATTTCATCACAATTATTTTGCTTATTGATCAATTGGGTTACAGTGGTTCCTCTCACAATCTACCTTTTATTCTTAATGCAATGTAGTATAACAGCTTTCTACTATGAAATAACTACATTATGAAAAAAGAAGGCATAGTAAGTATGGGCATATTTGCATCATGTAAATGCAGTAAAATGTTGCAAAATCCTGTTCAGTCAAATTTACAAAAGACAAAAGCCTTAAGAATAACAAGTGACAAGGATGCTCAATTCCCACAAGAAAGATTGTACAAGGAATGATTCTACACTTGAACATGTTGAGAGATTGGGATAGAAAATCCATCTAAGTAGGAGAGAGAAAGTCAAAACTTTTTCGTTTGACGTAGACTTTGACCACAATCCAATATCACATGATTGCAGTTATTCTGCAAGCATTTCTCAGAAGCACAACAATACATAACTATAATACTTTTTATATATTTCCATGTAAAAAAGGTTTCCTTAAAAACATGCATTTTGCAATGGCTCACATGCCTTGCATGCCCTGCCTTCTTGCTATTTGTAATTAAGAACCAGAAAAGAAAGTTGAACATTTTATATAAATCAATTATTTTAATATCTGGGTGCACCATTTGGAAGCCTGATACATCAATGTTAGCAAAACAGTCAAGAGAGATCAAGGTTAACAGTAACCATTAATCTAAAAAAATTATTGATAACATAACTTGCATTCATTAAATTTGATTTACTTTGTACTAAGGTTTTACTTTACCCAGATTCAAGATCAACTTCTATTTTGTTTTTGTTGATCACCATAGTGAAATTTCATCAAAAGGAATTATAATTGAGAAAAATAAGTTTGTATGTACCTACCTTGACAAGAAACATGGCATTTTGATGTAAGTTGTCGTTGTCTGTTTTAAATTGTTCACATTGCTTCTCAAGAGACTTGATCAACAAGGTTGTTAAAACAACAATAGTTAGTCATAATTTATACAAAACTACTTGACTGTAGAAACACAAAGCAAAGTGGACTCAAGGGACATTTAAACAAATTTATTCCTCCACCTAAGAAATTCTGGAGCAGTCTCTATTATAAGTTAACAGCTAGGGTAGTGTAATTTGTTGCAGTACAAATAATTAATACTACTAATAATTATTATTGTTATTATTTTTTTAATCATTATTATCATAATAAAAATGTTACTAAATATTTGATCATATTTTCTTTACTTGATGAATAACACAAATAAATCTTATACACAGTAGATTATAATCCAGAAAAGTCTGATACTCAACTTAAAATGACATGTATAATTCTGAAAAATGCCAAATCTTCATACCAACATTTAGACCAAACTGTCATACACCAATTTTCACAAACTATGTTTGAACTTTCTTAGCTTTTTTAAAATTTATTCATAAAATAGGCAAAAAGGTTCCTAATACCTCAATCTTACTCTCCAAATCCTCCACCTGACCAGTTTCCTTCTCCAGGTCCTTGAGAGAGGTGACATTAGTACATTCAATCGTGAAATTATTTTTGACAAAATAAACCAGAAGTGTAGTTACCGTAATAAAAACATTAAAGATAGGCTGTAAATCTTCCCAATACCTGAACTTTGTTTTCAAGAGCCTCTATCTGCCTGGCCTGATTCTCTTTGTCCTGCATTCAAGTGATATAAGGATCATTATAGTCAATATTTTCTTACTGTGAATCAAACATATCTCAAGATATTCTTGGTTGATTACGGGCCATTCTCTGAAATTAACTCAACAGAAGGAGAGAAAAAAAAGGATGGGAAGTAGAAGATGAAGGGGAAAGAATTATAACTAATTTCAAGCAAGTGACATGCTCAGGAACAACTATTATTTCAGAATGCATTGTCAAAACACATTTTTCATTTAGAAGTTAGTCAATGGTAAAGTTGTTTGTGTGTCACTGACAAGTGATATTTGGAAGTACTGCCAGAAGTAGGTCAATGCCTTATTGTAACCCTTATTTTATAAGGTAATTGTAGTAAATTAATATTAAATTGAACATATTTGGAATATTCAAAAAAGAATCTACCTCCTTTAATTTATTGCATTCACCCTCCTTCCACTGATACATCTAAAATGTTAAAATGGAGGAAATTACTATTGATGAGTGTTTTGCACATCGCAACTTATTTACACACAGTAAAATAATGTATGTTAGTTAACAAAACCCTGTTGGACTGGCCTTACACCAGGTGGAGGAGTTGGAAACCAGAATTGTAAGTAATGTTAATTCCTTTGTTCTTTTATAATATTTTCTTATTTAATGTTTTTTTTTTAATTTGTGACCATGTGATGTATTTTCTTTTTCTCTGTAACTTGGGTATAAATTGAACAAAGCAGAGTTCTGCAATCTAAAACTGTCAACGTCTCTCCCAAAGGGATAGATATCCAATTCAATCAATAAGATTAATCAATATTCCTAAACTCACACAGCATGATTACAAAGGATCATCACACTAGTCAAACATTTGAAAAGCTCTGCTAGAACAATAAGGGAAAGAAGAGGGGGAAGTATAGGGGGGCAGGAAAGGTAGATGAGAAAAAAAGAGGGGGGGGAGGTGAAGAGGTAGGAAGATGAGGACAAGGAGGGAGGAAAAAAGGGGAAAAGATGGAAAGGAAAAGTTGAAGGGGGAAGTAATTAAAGGAGGCGTGGAGGTATAGGGGGGCAGGAAAGGTAGAGAAGAGAACAAGAGGGGTGTAGGGGGTAGGAAGAAAGGGATCAGGAGGGAGAAAAAAAAGGAAAAAAATTGGAAAGGAGAAGTTAAAGGGGAACAGGGGAAAGGGGGAAGGAAGTAATGGAGAGGATAAGGAGCGAGGAAAAAAAAAAGGAAAAAGATGGAAAGGAGAAGTTGAAGGGGGAAGGAAGCAAAGAGAGAGTGGAGGTAATGGGGGCAAGAAAGGTAGAGGAGAGAACACAAGGTGTGTGGAGAGGAAGGACGAAGAGGATAAGGAGCAAAAAAAGAGGGGAAAAGATGGAAAGGAGAAGTTGAAGGGGGAAGGAAGCAAAGAGAGGGTGGAGGTAATGGGGGCAAGAAAGGTAGAGGAGAGAACACAAGGAGTGTGGAGAGGAAGGACAAAGAGGATAAGGAGCAAGAAAAGAGGGGAAAAGATGGAAAGGAGAAGTTGAAGGGGGAAGGAAGTAAAGAGAGGGTGGAGGTAATGGGGGCAAGAAAGGTAGAGGAGAGAACACAAGGAGTGTGGAGAGGAAGGACAAAGAGGATAAGGAGCAAGAAAAGAGGGGAAAAGATGGAAAGGAGAAGTTGAAGGGGGAAGGAAGTAAAGAGAGGGTGGAGGTAATGGGGGCAAGAAAGGTAGAGGAGAGAACACAAGGAGTGTGGAGAGGAAGGACAAAGAGGATAAGGAGCAAGAAAAGAGGGGAAAAGATGGAAAGGAGAAGTTGAAGGGGGAAGGAAGTAAAGAGAGGGTGGAGGTAATGGGGGCAAGAAAGGTAGAGGAGAGAACACAAGGAGTGTGGAGAGGAAGGACAAAGAGGATAAGGAGCAAGAAAAGAGGGGAAAAGATGGAAAGGAGAAGTTGAAGGGGGAAGGAAGTAAAGAGAGGGTGGAGGTAATGGGGGCAAGAAAGGTAGAGGAGAGAACACAAGGAGTGTGGAGAGGAAGGACAAAGAGGATAAGGAGCAAGAAAAGAGGGGAAAAGATGGAAAGGAGAAGTTGAAGGGGGAAGGAAGTAAAGAGAGGGTGGAGGTAATGGGGGCAAGAAAGGTAGAGGAGAGAACACAAGGAGTGTGGAGAGGAAGGACAAAGAGGATAAGGAGCAAGAAAAGAGGGGAAAAGATGGAAAGGAGAAGTTGAAGGGGGAAGGAAGTAAAGAGAGGGTGGAGGTAATGGGGGCAAGAAAGGTAGAGGAGAGAACACAAGGAGTGTGGAGAGGAAGGACAAAGAGGATAAGGAGCAAGAAAAGAGGGAAAAAGATGGAAAGGAGAAGTTCAAGAGTAAGGAAGTAAAGGAGAGGGTGGACATATAAGGGGCAGGAAAGGTAAATGAGAAAACGAGAGGGGGTGAAAAGGTAGGAGGAAGAGGATAAGGAGCAAGAAAAGAGGGGAAAAGATGGAAAGGAAAAGTCGAAGGGGGAAGGAAGTAAAGGATAATACAAGGTCACGTTGAGATAGGAAATTTCTCTTTGAGTATTAAAAAATATTTCACAAGTAAGTGGAGAAGCAAGTAAGATATTTTTTAAAACGAGAAGAGCAATTTCAAATCTCCAAGTGGCCATGTAATTTTCTATTTTCTATGTTAACACCAATGAAATACTTAATCAATCAATAATATGATGATAACATGTCACTTTAATGTGTGGAGATATCATGTTTTGGTGTGAAAACGCACTTTAAGTACTTCATTGATGTTTATATAATAATAGCTCCTTTCACACAAGCAGTTGGTAGAGACCTTGTTAAGTACAAAACCACTGGGTACAAAATGATAAAAAACCATCTGAATTCTCATGACTATAATTAATATATAATATTCATATATATACACCTACACTATGTCCATGAGGCTGATATTGTCTACAAATTGATATCATAAGAAATGATTGATGCCTAAATCTGTTATTTATTGAATAACAGTGTTTCCTAAATGAACATCTCACTACAAAGTACTTAAATAAGTGTACTTAAAAAAAGAATCAAACCTGTTGCAGTTTTTTGATCAACTCATTCTTCTCTGATTCTCGGGTGGAGCTTTCCTAAAAAAGTTGCTCAGTCAGTATTAAAAAAAAAGAGCCACAAGCCAATGACAAACTTGCATATATTGACAAAACACAACATAACACATTATATTTCTTTTTATGATTGGTCCCTGGAGAAAAACATTGGATGAAAATGTATCCTGTACTAAAACCAATAAGGGTTCAAGTTAATTATCACAGAATTGCTTTGAACCCTGATTTGGCCTCACATATATGTGCAATGACCCTGAGACAGAAAACCATAACACCATCCCTCTTTGTGCAAAGTCCTGTGATCTATAATTAGCCAATCATCCAGAGAAAAATAATTCATGGGTATCTAATAATATACACTCGCCAGCATAACATAGTGGCCACAACTTCAAAAGTTGCGGCTCAGAAATTAACCTAAAATAAAGGAACGGCAGAAACCAGAGAAAAACTGGAAAAATATCTACAGGAAACAGCTAGAGTGCAAATAATTATTGATAATAATAATTAATAATAATAATAATAATAATAATAATAACAATGATGACAATTGAATGACCATCATATTTTCTTCACCTGATAAGTAACACAAAATATCTTATTAACCAGATATGCAGGAAACTGACAACCACACTAAGATGACACAATTCAGAAAAATGCCAAAATTCCATACCAATATTTGCACAAATTTTCACAGATTGCGTAAAATAAGAAAAAAAACTTCTTAATACCTCAATCTCTTTTTGCTAAGCCTTCACCTCACCAGCTTTCTTCTCTACGACCTGTGGAGAGGTGAAAAGAGGACATTTAAAATAAAGTCAAAATTTTGACAAAATGAATCAGACAGACTAAGACTAAGACAAGCAGTAAATCTGCCTGTTACCTGAACTCTTTTTTTTGAAAGTTTCTGTTTGAAGTTACATTCATCATGGAAGTATTTTTTATCTGTTGAGCTATGTACAGTACAGCATCGCTATTTTGCTCTAAATGCCACTATAATGAAGATTAGTTGAACTCCATACTCTATACTTAACCTGTTTCAATAAAAATGCCTACCAAAAGACTCAAGAATTAAAAGTAATCTGAAGTACTGTTAGATCCTAACTGGTAATACATGTAAATGCTTTTAAAGAGTGGAACTGAAAGACTGGCTGTATATCTAAAATATAAAGGCTTTGTCAGTTTAAAGGCCAAATTTTCTGGAAATAAATGATAATGTGTGTCATACAAAACATTTTAACACTGAGAGGTTACTTAAATTAATCAAAACACACACCTTTTTAAGATCCTCATTTTCCTCTTGTAATTTCTTAAAGTAAACCTAGCATTAAAAAAAATCAACGCATGTTAATAACTCAACTATGAACATTGCCTGCACAAAGTCATGTTTTTATATCTGTATCATATTGATGACAAAAAACTTCACTTAACCACAATGAACCATGTTAGAAAAGAGACAGTTTGAAAAACTTAGTGTTAGCAGTTACATGCAGTTTGACAACAAACCTCTTTTGCTTCCCTAAAATCTTCAGTTAATAAGTTTGGCGCTGTATCTTGGCCCTGAAAGAAAGGGGCACACATGACAGTTGTAAATACAAAGAAATACTCCATATTGAATTAAAGACCATGACCAAAAACAATAATGTTATTCAACAGGCTATTGGCTTTATATACCAGAATCAGAATTCCAATATGAACCCTTTTGAATAAAAATATGTTCATATAAATATTAGCCATTAGGGTTGATATATTGGTTAATAGAGGGATTTCATCATGATTTTGGACAATACTAAAGGAACTGTTTACAATTTTATAAAAACACAATCCATATTTACACTAACCAAAGGTAAGCTGTGATGGTAATCACTGTGTTCAGCAGGCTTTCCAACTTGTTGCACCCCACTATCTTGTTTCCCTGGAGAAGGTAATACAATATGGAAATAAATAAAAAAATAGATCAAGAATTTAGGAAGTGATCTAGTAAATGATGTTAAATTAGGTATTTCAATTCAAAGTTTTCTTCATAATGGAGTCATGATCAATTAAGCCGATTTACCTAGATCAAAGAAAACACAAATCACCCGTGTTTAGAATCATTTCCACCTAGGCTCACTACAAACTGCAAAATAGCACGACACCAAACAACTAAAACTGCAGAAAAACTGTTCCCTAGACTGAGTAGATAAGAGAACCATTTGAACCAATTTGTAGACGGTTGTCCATAAATTAACCTTTGTGATTATTGTGCTCCCAGAAAGTTTGATTTTCATCTTTTTATTATTTATTCATTTCTTTTTTTTACAAAAATAGTGTTCTCTGTTAGCAATACTATCATAAGCATTTAGACTGAAAGTCGTGGAAAACACAAACCAAAGACAAACCAAACCTGCTCCTCTGGGGGAAACTGATTTTGGATCTCCAGTGGGCATTTCTTTGACTGGCTGGCTTCCAGAACCCTCAGAGCTGCCTGCACCAATTTCTACCTCCAGGTCGCTCACTGTCAGATGGACAGGAAAATTTTCAGCCGACACTGTCACCTGGTCACTATCTGTATCATGATTGTTACCCATATCAACAGTTGGTTGTGAAAGCTGATGACAGTAACTTTTGGTTGAAGCTCCATGACTTATTTCATTTTGAGGATTCTCCCCAACTTTTTTCCCTGAAGAAGCTAATAAAAAAATGGATAAATTTAGTAAGGGATTTCTAAAAACTTTCATTCAATGTCTGTTAGTACCAGAAGTTCAGTAGATGGTCATAGAATAATTCTGTTTTATTCTCATAAATTGCCTGTTGGATATACTATGAGTATGTAGTCACTCCTTATACCATATTTATTTACTTATATGGCGCACCATTTTCTACAAAAAAATATCCTTGTTTGATCAAAAATCTGCTCAAAACTTGGGGTGCATCTTATAACCGAGTATTTGCATGCAACAAAATATAACTTTTCAAAATTTCCTTAATAAACTGAAATGAGTATGTAAATAAATATGACAAATCAGATAAAGTCAATGATCAACGTCATTTGTCTTTTGTTTATTCATTTACCCAAATGGGTAAAAACGACGTTGATCATTGACTTTATCTGATTTGTTGTTTCTAAAAAGAACCGGGGTGGCTCTGTAAAGAACCATTTGTTTGAAAGCTAGGCTGAGATTGAGATTAAGATGAGATTTGCAACTGATGAATGAAAGATCTGTCAGATGAGTATTGTTTATAAGCATAAAAATGGATCAATTAGTATTCATAACTCAAAACACTGTCTCCTGAGAAGGATGACTTGAGTGAATTAAAAAATGTGACTTTTATGCTATTTTCCATGTGTGACTTTTTTGCTTTTGTTTTGAGAGCATTGTAATTAGTAACTTTTGGAAGCAAATTGTTGTAAGCACAGTGAATGTGGTCAACAAAATTTCCCGTAATTCCGGGTGCGCTTTATAACAGCGTATTTATATGAAATTTTCATTTTGCTCACTTGTTACAATCGTCTTCGAAAGTTTAGGGTGTGTCTTGTAACCGAGTGCACCTTATAAGTGAATAAATACAGTAACCTCTTTAAACTCACTGATATCTTACTGCATTACTAGTTATTTTGAAAATAAATTTAGGGGGGAATATCTGATATGACTCAAGTAGGTAATTAATAAAATTTGCTGCCTACACTCCAGATTTTTCATGGCTGATGAACTGCAGGAATCATTAATGCAGTTTCTGACAATTCATTCACTGAAACGAGAGAATGCTACATGTAACGTGCTTATACAGCTTTTATTGCTGGAGAGTACCTTCTGACAATTTTTCCAACCAGCTTTAGAGACATCCTCAAGTACCATGTGTTTTATAAATTTTTAGAAAGATCTCTTGCTGCCAGTCAATTGGTTAATTGAGGACTGTGCATGACCCGCAGCCCACCTCACATAATGTCAACATCCATGGCTCCGTATTCGGAACCAAGCATAAATCAAGCATTAGTCTCAAGATTTGTATATCACTTTGGGATCACTGAAGGCGAATTACAATTATGCACTGCAAAATTTGGTCCCTAATTATGTTCTTGGGAGTTTCGTTCTTTATACTCATCCTCGCTGAAACATTTCACAGATTTACAATTTGTTGGTTAGTCTTAATTGAAATTAAAATTTGACAATTTGCGCGATGGACTCCGGTGAAAAGGAGGCCTACCACCTACCTACCTACCACCAGTGAAAACTTACCTTCCATCTTTTAATTGATCACCAGCTGACTGTAAAACCTAGAATACAAATTATGAGTATATCAAAATCTTTTTTCATAATTCTTGATGACTGCCTCTACTACAGACTGAATAGCATGTGCTCCTAAGGGGTTTGTTATCTATCTATCAAAGTAGATCGTGTAGGCTTAAATAAAGTTCAGGTTGAAATGATTTCGAACTACGTATTTTGATTTAAATTTTCCTTCGATCTGAAATCATGACCAATGAAGCTGAAATGCGTGATTTCCACTTTTTCATTACTTTTTCTCTTCTACTTGACATAAATAGTGTCCCCTATTGGCGGTATTGGCATAAGCACTGAGAAATACATGTCCGAAAGTTGTGAAAACAGAATCCGAAGACATAACGAAAGTGAGTTAAACTCCTGACCACTATAACGTAAAGATCACTTTAACCTATAGATAAGAGAAGTTACACATACCTGTTTTCAAAAAAAGTGGCAGAAGTTAAGAGACCAAACGTGATAGCAAAATAGCTTCGAAATAACAATAAAGCGAATACGTCGTTAAAAATCGTGAACGTTGTGTTGTTTCGGTCAGTCAGCTGTCATGTGACTCGTTCCCGCGCCGCCGCAGACATGGGTAAGAATGAGAAGAACGCAAACCAGAGGGAATCTGGATGACGGAATGTCCATGGCCGCCCTTGAGAAGGCAGTTAGGACTACCAGCTCTGAAACTACAGCTGGGCAAGAAAGAATCCCACCTGAGGTGCAAAGAAAGTTGGATGCGCTTTGAGGGAACAACTGTTAAAAATTATAATGATGTTCTTATCGTCACCATTGCGAGAAGGAAGAATACAGGAGTGAGTGCAGCAGCCACCACGTATCACACTTGTCTCAATTGTGGGGAGGATCCTGGCCAGAAATTTCTTGAAGAGATTCAGGACAATCAAAGAGAAGTTCTACCAGAAAGCCATTGTGCCTGGTTTTAGGTCTGGTAGCATCACAACGAACAAGATCTTCACCTTTCGAAGTTACAGGAGAAGGCGATCGAGTAACATCAACCTTTTTACGTTGTCTTTGTCAAAGGCAAAACTCAAAGGCCTTTGAGTCTGTGGATAGGGAATCGCTATGAAAGATCCTGGAAATGTCTGGGTTTCCAGATAAACTTGTGAACTTGTCAACGTTATCAAATTTTTCCTCGAAGGAATGCTGGAAGAGTGTCAGTCAGTGATTAGCCGATCGCTCTATACACCATTTATCATGGCTTTAGATAAGGTCCATGCCCCTACGTTATTCTCAATCTATATGACTACATTTCAGGAAACGATCAACATTAACCTAAAATGGGGGCGTACATCAGGACTAGGACGGATGGAGGACTCTTTAATATGGCCCATCTACAATCGTCAACAAGACGTGAGGACATTGAATTAGAGAGCAATTTCATGCAGACGCCTCCGCCCGAGTCGTTACTGATGTAAATGTTATCTAGGAAATTGTCCTCAGATTTTCGTTTTCTGTAGACCTGTTCAGGCTCTGTGCCAATGTCTCTAGATCTGAGCTATTGCCTAAGCCTAAGCCTCTCCTCTCCTGGAAGGCGAGCTGCAAATGTTACCAGTGCCCCAAGAAGCACATTGAGAAGTAGTGAAACAAATAATGCTTCAAGAAAATGTATTTCTTGTTTTCTTCACAAAGTACAACAATGACTATTTTCAACTATCCCGGATGTAAGTGACTACGTCACAAGTTACGTGTTTCCGTTACAATTATCACTTATTTCTACTAGTTTACGCCCCAACACAAAACCTGTTAATTGACGGTGAAGTGTTGAGGGAGTAACTCTTCCTAACTCTCCCTTTTTTAAACTTTACTTTATTGATGACAACTTCTAAGAGGATTATCTGCGTTACAATCAATTTCGCAAGACCAGACAACAGTCTTTATAGGTGACAGCAATCATCCCAAGTGTCTGAGAATTTTCAGTAGGATTATCTGCGTTACAATCAATTTCGCAAGACCAGACAACAGTCTTTATAGGTGACGGAAATCATCCCAAGTGTCTGAGAATTTTTAGTAAATGTCCATCAACCTACGACAGCCAATTGTGTTGGGCTGCTTGTAACTTTTCATGCATACTAAGTAACTTTCTTCGTTTTATTTATCATTAACAGAAACGACTTTACTCCTTAATTTTCTTACTGATATACCTCAGTTCCAGAATAACGAACACGATCTAGCGACATCAGAATATGACTTTCTATGAGAACAGCAGAGAAAATTAACTTTAAAGGTTGTTACATTGCAATAACGCAAACAGAAAATTGGAGATGAAGGGGCGAACCTGAGGTGTCGCCTTTCCCGTAAATTAAAATAACAACTAAATAGAAATTCAGTTCAGAAGGTGTAAAGAAAAGTTTGTTTACAAACTCGGCCACCAATAACCGAGTCGCTGAATACAAGCTCCTAAGAGGAGTCAGTTAACATATGTAAAGAAATGTAGAAACCAGGCCTTCTCCAATCGTAAATTCTATATAAAAAACCTAGCAGAATTAACCCAACACAAAAGAACCCTTTACGAAAATATTTCCAGAAAATCTAGGCACAAAAAACGAACTTGGCGAAAACAATTTTGCGATCTGTTATACGATTAATTCACAATAAGAGAAAATACGAGTTAATCTAAGCTTAAAACAGCTGACAATAGGTGTTCAATAAAGTTAAAGAGTATTTTCTCTTTATAAATGTTATTAGTGAAGGGTTTTTTGTAAGTCCTCCGGTTGAGGTGATTCTACCCTAAATAAATATCTACTGTATTTAAATTCCCATCACTTGAAGACACAAATTTTAAAAGGACACCTCTTTAACTTTTTTCAGTTTTATCGTTGAACTAAAGTAATGCTCCACCATCTGCACCCACATTGAGTGTATTCAGATGATCAGATGACAAACGAATTATGGCCATCCTCGTTGTTATGGGCATTCACGAAAATCCCTTATCACTGAGTAAAAATTCTCTGTTTTTTTTTTCCTAGTTAATTATCTGTTTCCTCTTGGCTTTAAGAAATGCATGAGGTATTGACATAAAATTAACCAAACAAAGGCTCAATTTCTGAATATTAGAGGACTTGTCTATCTTAAAGGCGATACAAGGAGGAACCGGTAGGGTTTGAACTCAATGGCCTATAAAAAAGTCTGTTTTTTGTTTTATATATATATATATATATATAGAATAAAATATTAGAGGAAATTCAGCTGGTCTCAGTTGTTTACGATTATCTTAGGCGCAAAGAGCTTTTTCCCGCACAAATTCATCTTCAGCGTCTACGCACCACTTCCTGCCTGTTTTTTTCTTTTTTTCTCGAGTCTACCGGATACTGTTTCACAAATTGGATAATAATAGCTTTCTACGATTTGTCCAGAAACAGGAATTGCGCATATGCTATTTGATCTTATCCAACTTTTAGCTTAGCAGGAACTTTTCGCTCCAATCTTCCTGCTGAGTCGTATTCAGCAAATGAAAAATGTCGTTTCGTATGACAGGTTATTTTTGACTAAGTAAAGTGCGCATAACTTTCAATCTGACCTGGTGTTGTACGACAGCCTATGATTAATTGCACTATCATCCTTAAAGTGGTGTATAAACAAGACTCACAGCAAAACCATAATGTAAGTTTATGCATTTTTTCTAACAATTTCTCTTTCAAATGATGATTTCTTTCGCATTTTTCTGCAAAGTAAAATGTCGTTTTGAATAAAGAAAAGGAAATAAATAGGTACTGTAAACAGCAGTGACAAGACTTATATGCCAAAAAGCTATTTTTAAAAACGATTTTCGGAACAATTTATCGTTAAACAAAATTGTTTGATACAGTACGTTTTATTATTATCACACAGCGCAAAGTAGAGTACAAATAACGCGTGAATAGAGTACAAATATCCTGCAATATTTTGACGAGCGATATTTTGCAATAGCAATATTTGACGAGCAATATTTTGTAAGGCGAGTAAAAATACGGCACAAATCGTAAAAATACTCAGCGATACTACACACCAAAACATCCAATCAGTGAGATATATTTATCAGGTATGATTTATATGTGATGTGTAATCGCCCCAATTGTTTTGAGACAACTGATGAAATCGTAGCTTGTATACTTTTTGGTGGAAAGTATCAGTGGCCATTTTTGTCTTCAACATAATATTAAGACGTCTTGAATTTTTGCTAACGTTTATTCTTAACTGTTTCCTTAATCTGCAGTGATCAGAGTTTTATACAGAGCTAACTTTAATTTGAGGCAATCTTCGTATTTTGTACCTTTATTGGGCGCTCATGGAAACCATTTGTATGAAATAATAAGTTGATGCAAAACGCATTCATTTAAATTTCCTCCATTAAAAGACAGAAAGATCGATCTCAATATTTGTTATGTCAGAGAGAGTCTACCAGCTGTGTGAATTTGAGCTGAAATATGAAGTACGTGTTCTGTTCTCCCCCAGCTAATCATTAAGCTACATTGATCGCTTGCATTGGGATGATTTTTTTCAGTCTAGTGACTAATAATTAACATCACATGTAAAGAATAGGATCTTTTTCACAAACATTTGTCGCGAGTAGGAAAAAAATGGACAAATTGGGCCTTACGTTATGACATCTTTTTTAACTCGTGAATTGCGCGCATGCGCAAGAGCGAGTTATAGATACGATGTGGGGAATGCCATACGCTCGCTCGCTCGATTGGTCGATTCCTGTAAACTTTTTTTAGATTTTAGGCTTTTGAGTGCATTTGATAGTTTTTGGCGAGCAATAAACAGACGAAATGGCGACCTTTGTTGCTAAGAATAGTTGTGGGGTGAAAAAGAAGCCAATGATAATCTTAAAAGAGTTTTTTTTTGTTTTAGTTTCAACAAGCGGCGCCAGCGACTGGCAGGCATGCAAGGATTCACACTGAAATAACAGAACAACCTTCGTTTTTCATAAAATTGTAATTTACAATCCTTGAACTTGAAAACAATCCGAGGATTCATTGAAAATATCACTTACTGCGAAGCGCTCGGAGTTTACAGATGTTCAAAAGCTTTTTCTGTTATGGCGTGAGATTGAGGACAAAATCGATCATTACGTTTCGTCGCGTGTGTTATTCCTGTGTGAAGCAACAAAAGATGCCGGCGACTGACGAAATTACAAGTTAACACGAAAATCAGATAACACCTAAACAAACAATTTTAGCTACCGATTTTCAGTGAATTTTTAAAGAACAATTTTCTTTTAAGTTTCAAGACAATTTGAAGATTCAACATACATACAACGTACTAAAATGCGAAACTTACTCAACACAAAATTGATAAATAGGCCTGAAATGAAATTCTATCTTGTTATTGATTATACGTTGCCTAGCACGTGACTTAAATCTTCCCAGGCGAAGGTCCAAAATGACGGTGGCAGGCTTGGCTTAGTTATATCACTCAAAACTCGTTCCCGTTTGCCTCATTTGATAAAGAGGGAATCGTTAATGTTTTCATTAAGACAGTATTGCCTTGATTTTCTAATATTTACAACGAAAGACAGTAAATTTCACTTTTCACCCACATTTACTTCCTACCTTTTCTTTTCAATTCACGAGTTTGCCCACAGAGCACTTTGATTTAGTACTGACTATAGGAGGAGTCTGTCATGTTCACTCACGAATTTCAAAATGTCATTTTTAGTCGCCATCATTCACATATCGAAAAGGAAAAAAATAAAATGGAAAATGAGATAAGCTAGTGGCCTATTAATAAGAAACAAATTGGCTTTTCTTGCTATCGATGAACTATTTGGAAAATGTACAAAAATGATTCTTCCAACTCTCATTGTCATCTCGTTAATAAAGTCGCCAAACGGAAGCACGCATATTATCGATAAAAACTAGACTGGTCAACTTTTTGCTTATGGCAAAAACATGTATACAGCCGTCGCAATTTCAGACGACACGACTCCTACAATGAGGAAAACTCTAAGTTACTTCTACCTCGGTTTTGAAAGGCAATACTGCTCAATATTCAGATCTTTTAGTCTCAATGAATGGAAAGTGGATCCTCAAGTTTCAATGCTGGCGGGTATTCTCACGTTTGAATCTCCATTAAAAACATTTCCTCTTACATTTCTCAACGAGGCAAATCTTGTATCATTATTGTAATCATTTTTGTCATATTTCTTTCGTGCGCGTAGAGCTCATTGAATTAAACAACTTCAATACTTGTTTGTCCGTTAATAAATAAACATGCGGTCAATCTTCCACAAACTCCTCCACGATGCATAAATTTCGTTAATCGTGACTTTTGCCTCGTATCGCGATATAATCAATCCAACGTAAATATGAAATGTTAAAGCTACTCGCATAATTTTGATTCTTCTGTTAGCCTGTTTGGACTTCACATTTGGCGATTTCGTTCTTAAGCTTTGGATGTATAGATAAAAGCCATAAAAGAAACAAAATCACATACAAAGAAAGTTGAAACACCCGTTCAGGAAAACGCTCGGTTGGCAAGTCCAGCAATAAATAATAATCACAGTGATAAGCAAACTCGGAGAGCTGCCACTTGTATTGAAATGCTGCTTAGAAACGAAGCGATTATACTTAATAGAGCTAGAACGAAGACAATGTTTTAACTTTACCTAATTTGCATATTCTTGGTGATATTACCACCAAGAAAGTTTAACTTTACACTGTGTTATCGTCAAGTGAATCGTTTTCGTCCTCTAAAGTTAGTTTGAAAATGCATATCGACTTTTGGTTGCATTTTGACGACAATCGCACCCACTCAGTTTTAATTCAATTTCCAATCAAAGTGCTCTGTGAGCAAACTCGTGAATTGAAAAGAAAAGGTTGGAAGTAAATGTGGGTGAAAAGTGAAATTTACTGTCTTTCGTTGTAAATATTAGAAAATCAAGGCAATACTGTCTTAATGAAAACAATAACGATTCCCTCTTTATCAAATGAGACAAACGGGAACGAGTTTTGAGTGATATAACTAAGCCAAGCCTGCCACCGTCATTTTGGATCTTCGCCTGGGAAGATTCAAGTCACGTGCTAGGCAACGCATAATCAATAACAAGATAGAATTTCATTTCAGGCCTATTTATCAATTTTGTGGTGTATAACTTTCGCATTTTAGTGCGTTGTATGTATGTTGAATCTTCAAATTGTCTTGAAACTTAAAAGAAAATTGTTCTTTGAAAATTCACTGAAAATCGGTAGGTAAAATTGTTTGTTTAGGTGTTATTTGATTTTCGTGTTAACTTGTTATTTCGTCAGTCGCCGGCATCTTTTGTTGCTTCACACAGGAAAAACACACGCGACGAATCGTAATGATCAATTTTGTCCTCAATCTCACGCCATAACAGAAAAAGCTTTTGAACATCTGTAAACTCCAAGCGCTTCGCAGTAAGTGATATTTTCAATGAATCTTCGGATTGTTTTCAAGTTCAAGGATTGTAAATTACAATTTTATGAAAAACGAAGGTTGTTCTGTTATTTCAATGTGAATCCTTGCATGCCTGCCAGTCGCTGGCGCCGCTTGTTGAAACTAAAACGAAAAAAAAAAACTCTTTTAAGATTATTATTGGCTTCTTTTTCACCCCACCACTATTCTCAGCAACAAAGGTCGCCATTTCGTCTGTTTATTGCTCGCCAAAAACTATCAAATGCACTCAAAGGCCTAAAATCTAAAAAAAGTTTACAGGAATCGACCAATCGAGCGAGCGAGCGAGCGAGCGAATGGCATTCCCCACATCGTATCTATAACTCGCTCTTGCGCATGCGCGCAATTCACGAGTTAAAAACGATGAGTTCATAGGCACGTGTCCATTTTCAGGACCAGTTTTGCGGCCGGATATCTCTCCGTTAACAGGCGCATTTTTGCCAGTGAAGTTAGATTTACCATGAACCGAACAACCTAACCTAGATGTCTCTTCCTTCAGATGTAGTCCTTCTGGGGCAGAGAAAATAAAACCGAATGACCGAATTCACCTATCTTAAACATATGCTACATATCAGCTATATATTTTGTCATTAAACAAAAGCGGTTAATATGATGCCAAATAGAACAGTGAATAAGAAATAAGAAAAATGATCAATAACAAGAACGACACCGATAATGATAATGACAAAAATATAAATTATTGTGATAACAATAGTAATATTGTTATCTGAATCGAAAGGACACCAACATGGATGTCGCTGTAAAATGTTACGAAGGATTCAAGAGAAAATGGAATTTCCGGCGTTTGAGTGGATACGAATCGAATTAGTCGGAAATGGAATATTTCTGCGGCACGGGAGCAGTGGGGATTGGGGCTGTTGAAGTGCAGCATGGGTAGAATGGAGTGCTATAAAACGGATGTTTATCACGTGGGAAAGCATTCTAGGCCGACACCTCGTCTTGCTCACGTTATTTTTTTGTATATAATTGATTTACTAGTGACAGTTCGAGTTTCGCAGGGGCTTCTTAGCTTGTTTGCGTTTACTAAAATTATTTAGAGCTTTCCGTGCTTTGTTTAAATGCATGTTTGGTAAACAAGTGCAAAGATCTTCCAGCCGTGTAGCCTTCGTAGGATGGGCTTTTCAGTGCATGAGCCATGGATCCTACCCCGATTTCCTGCCGAGTTTTTTGTTTTACCTATTGGGGTTTTTTCCGGCAGGTTTTTTCTGGCCTCTGTTCTGACAGTATTCTGTGTAAACTGACGCTCAGCTTTGTTCTTGTTTTTCCACCACATGTTTGAATGTAATAGAAGTTGTTGTACAACTTATTTTTATATGAGCGGTGCTCGGCCGATACAGCCATAATAAACCTCATGGTTTTTCTAATTCATGTTGTACTGCGTAGTGAAACTGAAATGTACTGTTTCAGATCTGTAAATGTTAAACTACAAGATATGTCAATTTTTTCAAATTAATCATGCGTGATTGTTCGTTATTTGCGTTCATTATAAGAGTACATGGTTTCCTTTGGTAGGCTGCCTTACTTATTCAAGCTCAAAAGTAGTTTCACCCTGACATGGAGAGTCGACTTGCCTGATGCATCGATACAAAGTCCACGCCAAACAATCCCTTTTTTTATGACAAGCACTGTAGAAGTAAACTTCGCTATCATCGCAGGAACTCATTATAACACGAAAAATTCCTTCTTTTTTAAAGTACGTTGCACTTCGTCGCCAACGCAAAAGTAAGATCTCAAAATTTTTTGTAAATTTACGAGCAACTTTGCTGCGATTCACTTTAGATTTTGTTTGTCACTGTTGGTGATTTCGAAAAAGTAGCGAAACAAAAGATTTCATTTAGTTACTAAGTTAAGAAGCGAAATCAAAACCACATGTATTCGGTAAAATTATTTCTATAAATCATGTATTTGGGTTGAAACGAGAGTATGGGGATAAGTAAAAGAAAGCAAAGACATCCTGTACCTTATAGCGGAAGTTTTGTGCAAAATCGCCAAATTTGTAACTCACATTTCCATTTTCCTCTGTGTAACTGCCTGAGTTTGTAAATTTAGATACAATACGTTAATGGTAACCTAGTTCGACTTATGGTCTAAGTTTACTACGTTTCTCTAGAAAATAACTTATTTAATTTGAATAAACAATCCATTTGTAGGCCACTTCAAACATCCAAACAAAAAATTTGTCAACGTGTCATGGTGATGGGTAATTTTTGGCTTCGAGAAGCGTCAATGCGTTTAGTACTATTTACTCTTACCTGCGCTTTATGGAATCTTCCATTCGTCAAAGGTGAAACATGCAATACACATCTCAACAGTAAGTAGTGTTAACTTCTTCTAAATGTCCTGGTCAAAGAGCATGTTTATGCGAATGTCTTTCTTGTATGCACAATAAATGAATGTGTGTGTACAGAAAGTTTAAAATGGCTACCAAACAAACAGCTCCCAGTCAGAGGATCTAGAGGATGCAGGCATCTTCATCAAAATATTTAACATGTGTAGATAAGAAAGGACGAAGATAAATTCTTGACTAATCCAGCGTTTAAATAGACAACGTTTCGGCCGTCGGTCCTCTTCAGTTGGAACATAAAAGGCAAAAATTAATATTAAAAAGCTGCATTAAAACTCTTGATCGGCCAAGAGTTTGTGAACTACACTTACTAGATTTATAAGATGGATTTATCAAAAATCTTTCTCATTGTCTGATGGGCGATAAAGAGATTGTATATTAAATTTATTATTATTATTATTATTCAATCTCTCCAACCCAGTCAGACCCGTTGTGTACATCTTTTCAAGTCCAGAAAATAGCAGATTACCCATTGGTGCCTCCATTACCCTGAATTGTACAGCGGAGCCAAGAACAGAAGATACAGGATATCTGGATAGATGGGTCGATTATATCAAGTGGTACGATCCACAGGATAATGAAGTTGGAGCTAAATGCAAGCAGCCTCCAAACAAACGGGCATACAAACTTAAATTAACCTGTCCATTAGTGCTTAAAAATCTGACAGTTGACAAAATTGGCCGCTACACCTGCCAAGCTGGCAATGGTTACATAAAACACTGCACAAGGAAATCATTCGAAATATTGATTCAAGGTAAGAAACCAGGCTTATCATACCTTCATTAAACAATTTTTACACTCGCGCTTGTTGGATATGCGATGATAGATGACCAAAGAGGCTCATAGGGCCGAGTTGGCTATCATCTCGTATTCAAGCGCGAGTGGAATAATGATTGAATCAAAAACGCGCCAGGACATATATACATAAATCCTCCCAACGTTATTTTGCAAGAACAAACGGAATGTTACAATGTACAAATACGCTTCCGGTGTAACTCGTCTTCATGTGTGCACATGGTATAATGACCCATAACCTATAATGGCTAAGTCATGAAAACTTTTGAATTGCATTATCCAATGATCCAGTTTTTGATAATACGAAGATGAATGCCGAAAATGTTTCATTCAGGAATAAGGAGTCTCAAATAATCAGCTTCTAAGAAACTCCTGGAATGTATGGAAAGGAAAGTCCAATACATAATTCATTGCAAAAGGAAAATTCCGCTGTGGTCATTAGGCATTAATAGATTGTGCTCGGCAACTTTTGAGCAACTTTTAGCGTTTTCAGCAACTCTTTGTACTGCGAGCAACCTGGAGCAACTTTTGTCTTCTTTGAGGCTTCAATCATGATAAGATACAAGAATGCAAAGAGGCTGTAAAATTTAAAGTTTACAACCTCTTTGCATTCTTGTATCTTATCATGATAAGATAAGATAAACGCTGTAAACTGGATCACTGTCCAAAGTGTATAGTTAGCACCATGGTGTCTATAGCAAACATTGTGATGTTTACTCACTAGAAAAGTCATTAAAAAATACTTTCTATTATTAGTTTCGTTGAGCGCAAAGATTATATTGATCACAACAAATGATGTTAAATTACAAATGCAACGTCATGTTTTGAGTAGTAATCTTGAACAAAATGACTTTCAAAAGTAAGCAACTTCTTTAAATTTGGGTGGCAACTTTTGAGCAACTTTAGAGCAAACTTTTGGGTGTATTGTCAAACAACTTTTGTTGGATTTACTAGCACAATCTATTCGCGCCCAGTGGCCATTGGCTAACAAGACTCGAAATGCACCGCTTAAAGAACGAAATTCTTCACGCAGATAACGATTAAATTTGAATCGGGAGCAATTCAAGTGACCTGTCCTGATGCATATCGCATTACTTTGTACAGTTGAACCTGTATTGAGCGGCCATTCACTGGGAATGGTGGTGTGACCAATTAATGCAGGTTCCACGTAAAAGGAGTATTATTAAAAAAATATAAAAACAAAATCGAAACATACACAACGCCACTAACGCCACTATTATAATTAGCCACTTTATGTACAGAATCTCGCTCAAATTTACTTCGATTTTGGGAGAGAAACATGGATAAAAAAGTATTTGAAGGATTATTCTTGTTTTTATTAGGGTGGTTGGGCTATAAATGGCCGTCCAAAACAGATGGAAGGCAATAAAAAAGGCCGTTGGGACTTAGTAAAGTTCGACTGCGACCGCTAAGTAGAGGCAACCGCTTAATACAGGTGCAAATTACAATGATTAAGGGGAAACAAATTGGGACTTTGGTAGCTGACAAACACTAATGCAACTGACTGCTTAATACAGGGGTGATCGCTGAATACGGTGCTGGCAATGCTGAAGCAAAAAAAACCCAACATATTCTTCGGAAGATGAGAAAAGAATTATTTTGCGAAACAAAAATAAACGAATGAAAATTATTAGAATGAATAAAAGAAGAGGTTCACACTCCGGCCAGGGGGGGTTGGCCTGAAATAGTTCCTTCTTAGTACCTGCATATGCAGTTCATCTTGTTGTGCGGCACAAAAGTGTGATAGTGAAAATATCTTCTCATTCTGCCGTCATTTGCTTATTGAATAAGCTTCATACCAGATTATCTCAGTAATAATTGGGAATATCTATTGCAATTAGTACTTTTTCCCTACAGGTCCTGCGCCAGAGTTAGTAGGAGTTCCTCGGAACCAAAGCACTGATATAGGGGCCAATGTAACTTTCAACTGCACTGCCACAGGTCTTCCTGGGACAAGCATCTCATGGATAAAAGACAATGACTCATTTGCCTTACAGTCCAACCCAAGGGCGATATTCATCAATAATCCACATTCATCAACAATCCAAAAAACCATGCAAAGCCAGTTGTTTATTACAGGAGTGAAGAAAGAAGATTTTGGCAAATATCAATGTGAGGCAAAAAACAGTGGTGGTAGAAATTTGTCGTTGCCAGCTTTCTTATCCTCGAAAGTTTCAGGTTAGACATGAATATGCATTCGTGTTTGTCTTCCTTATCATTTCAAAGTTGAAAGCCCACGAAGTCTTCCACTTGTATGTCAACTCAGCCTCCCAACTGAAGTTCCCCCAACACCAAGTAAGCGAGATAGGCTCAGTTTTTGGATGATTACTTCTTGATGTACATTTCCGTAGATTGTAAAAAAAAAACTCTTAGAGTGTCATTAGAGTATCAAGAGCTAGAAAATAAACAGTGTTTTCTTTTAAATGTTTATACAAAATTTTAAAGTTATTATTTCACTTTCACCCGGTCCCTGTACCTTCTCAGTCCTCTTATCATCAGAGACTCCCCATTAGGTTCAATCCTCTTCAAACCGGGTCTTGAAATTCTTTCTTTGTCAATTTTCAGATGCCCAGAAACCTGAGATCGTTGAAAGTCCAAAGAACCAAAGTGTCCTGATCGGTTCCAATGCTACCTTAAGCTGCACTGCTAGGGGTCTCCCAAGGCCAACAATCCACTGGATAAAGGACAATGCTTCATATCCTTTACAGTCTAACCCCAGAGCACATGTAATTCCAGACGGGCGAACCAATCGCAGCCAGCTTTTTATAACGAGAGTAGAGATGGAAGACTATGGAAAATATCAATGCATTGCAAATAATAGCATTGGAAGAAGCCAATCAGGAGTGGCTGTCTTGAAAAAAGGTATGATTTTTTTTTCAATGGAAGGGGAAAAAATAGGGTAGGAGGGATCCTTCTTGACTACGTGTGCTGTTAATAAGAGCAACCTGTTTGTTACTACATTTTTTTATCATTCATCCACAGCAACTCCCACTCCCACCTCCATGAACGGAAAGCCAAAAAATTCTGCATCAAAGACAACTATAGTCGCTGTATCATGCACTTTGGCAGCCGCAGTTATTTGTGCAGTCACTGGGTTTGTGTGGATTTGGTGTAAAAATCGTGATAAAGAGGTAAATAAAATGTTACGTGACATCCCCACACAGGGTAATGATCTCTGTCCGTCATGCGACTTTGCTTGTGCTGACGTCCAGAGGAATGCTGGGATTGACCAGCCAAGAATCATGCATTTTCCTCGGGGGGTAAGATGCAGAGTCGAGAAAAACTTCCCAAATTTATCATAACTATTATTATTGTTTTTGTTATTATTACGAACTCTTTTCCCTTTAATGATTATTTTCGTCAGTTTGGCCTTATTTAGCCAATGAATAAAGGGGGTAAGTTTCTACAGAAACTGTGGTGCTGCGTCGGTAGGAGAGTATAGCAGGTAATTTAGTGTTAACAACTGAGTTGAAAACGTGAATTGGCCACCGTAAAGGGTTAAAAAAAAAAAAAACGTTTTGAGCGTTAGCACCTCGTCAGAGCCATTGGAGGAATTGTGGGTTGTGTGTGGATTTACATGCAGAAAGTGGAGCTACGCTATTAGTGAGAATATGGTGACGAGAAAACAGGAATAAATTAGTTGAATGAAAAGCACTCGTTGATTCCGTGGGGATTAAGGGTGCCGATTTGGAAGATAAATTTTTGTGCTAGTGTTTTGCGGCTTTCCGAACTGCCTACACATAAGGAAAGGCCGCAAACTGCCATATGCTGTTTAGAATAATTAGGGAGATTGAAGTGTCTAGCGACTGGTTTGGATGCGTCCTTGTCATTTCTTTCCACGTCTCGAGGGTGTTCTCGGAATCGGTCACTTAGTCGTCTTCCTGTTTCGCCAATGCATAACTTATTTCAATAAGTGCAGGTTATGCAGTTAATAACATTGGCGGAGGTACACGTAAAGTGATCAGTGATCTTAATGGATCTCTTGGGTTCCGATATTTTCTCTACGTTATGAATGAAAGGACATGTGTCAGAGAACACCTTCGCAACGTGGAAAGAAATGAAAAGGACGCATCCAAAGCAGTCGCTGATGATGATAAAAGCTAAACACGCTTCTTGGATAGATATCACAATTGCCTATTCTCTTCAATTATATGACAGGGACGAAAACGAACAAGAAAGTTGTATTTGATAAAAGACAAACATTTAAAAGATGGGATACAGGACCTTGAAAACAATCGGTCGCCCAATACCCAAACCATCGAGACCCCCGTGGAAAGGCTCCCGTTAGTGGGAGATGGAGTAGGGGACAGACTGCCTCCAGACGGAAGCGAGCAGGATAATTTGGTGCAAGGAATAAAAGAGAGAGGCCAAGAGAGATTAGAGTCGGGTGAGGGGATAGCTGATGCTGACATTTTCACACCTGACAAACACCTGAGTGTCGACGAACAGCGGGATTGTGGAGAGATCTCTGAAGAGACCGAGGAAGGATCCGAAAACTTGGAAAATCTTGAAGTGTTCGATGAAATACTCGGAGAAGGCGAATTTGGAATCGTCTACAAAGGTCGATATAGTGGGAAAGATGGAAACATAACGGATGTAGCTGTGAAGAAGTTAAAAGGTAGGTACACGAAATCGAAATGTCTACTTTTTATTTCCTAAGTACAGTAGTATATCTCTAAACTGATTTGTCTTTTTCAAAGCTATGCGCCATCTTAATTTTTCACCATTTTTCTTTTGGTGAAAAACAGCCATAAAGTCTGCTATTGTCCCCTCTGAGCGCTTTCTACGGCCTTAACCAAGCCAGTTTTTTTCCATACATAATTTTGTTACCATAGCTAGATACGATGGGCGGACTACGTAAATGAAGCAATTTAAGAAATTCCCTTGTTTTTTTTCTCTATTTCATTATAGACCCTAGTGCCATTGCCAAAGAAACCCTGCTTAATGAGATAAGGACCTTAAAGCAAGCTGGGAAACATCCTAATATTGTCACTTTGATTGGGACAAGGATAGAGAGAGGTAAGTCAGTTTTCAACGATGCAACGTCTTAGAAATATGCATGTTTACTGGGTGATTGACAGTAACTGTCTGTAAGGTCAGTTAGAACAGTGCAGGTACCGGCCTTATGATTAAAGAAAGATAAGAAAATTTTTCAGGTTTAACTTCGCGGAAGTTCATATGGAATTTTTCCTTTTTTTTTTGGCCACCAACTAAACTTGAATCACCAACAAATCATCTTTTGATCAACTCAAGGTGACAATAATGTCTAATTTCTTTCTCTTGTCAACTCTAATGTGTTTGCTCTACTCTCTCAAGGAAACGTTCTTGTGGTCACTGAAGTGATTCATGGTGGCAGTCTGGAAAATCTTTTGAGGGCGCCAGGGGAAAGGAAAAATTATCATAACGTCTGCTGTAAGCTGAATGACCGGCAACTGGTCATAATTGCATTTCAGATCGCCACCGGAATGCAACACTTAGAGGAGAGAAAGGTAAGACTCGCTAGCAGTGTGTAGAAATAAATGTAAAGTTAAATTTGTCAACCTTCCATTAGAGATGGCTGCTCTCAAGAGATTACAAACAGTCTAGAATCTCTTGCAGCACTAAATATGACGCGGGCAGTTCGAAGTTGTGAAGTGGCTTAAGGACACATTCAGGATCTTTTGCATTTTGTTATAGGCCACCCAATCATTCGTGAGCCTCTGTTAAGCCTGTGTTTATAACACAGGCAATTCCAGCTTGTAAATTGGCTTCAGGACACAATGAGGATCTTTCACACTTTTGTATCGGGCACTCAATCATTGAGCGTCTCTAAGCAAAAAAATTATACATTGTCTTCCCTTACAGTTTGTCCATCGCGACCTAGCAGCGAGGAATATTTTAGTTGATGCCAACTTAGTGGCTAAAGTTGGAGACTTTGGATTAGCCAGGGACATATCCGCTGCTGGTATATACACCATAACCTCCAGCGTAAGTACGCTTTGCAATCAAAATCAACAACTAAACAGACAAATTAAACAAGCTGAAATGCATCTAAATCGATGCTCTTCCTTGGTGCAATCGAGTAGAATAAATGAATTTCTTCTAACGATATAATTTACATTGAAACTCTTAGTGAGCTTTGTATTAAGTGACACGTTTACTTAATTAATCATAACAATTACAATTTCTTCAAATGCGATTGATGCACAAGGCACTTTATGTTTCACAAATTTTTCCGTAGATTTGTAATCAGACAGTTGGCTGTAATTGGAGACCTGTAATCGGACAGTTAAAGCAGCCAATACTTTACCCACTCAGTCAAATCCACCAAACACAGAACTTATCACAATAACAATAGCAACAACCATTTTACCCAACCAAACAGGGAAGTTTCGTGACGAACAAATCGGACTCCCGCTTGGTGGCCGTCTGATTTTTTAATCACTCGTATGATAACAGACCGAATTGGATTCAACTCGGTCTTATTACCATTATTAATTATGGGTTACTTTCTGAACTTATGATAATGTGAATAACAATAATAATAACGGTCAAAGTAACTATTACTCTGGATTTTACCGGAAATTAATGATAATTACCAACTATCATATATCTTAAAGTCGAAAAAGAACTCGCTTCCTATTAATGAATGCATCCTTCCGTTTCATAAGTCATCCGCTTCCCAGTTTCAAAGGGCATTGCCTGCACTACAAACAGTAGCTTGCTCACATGAATCCATCTTTTCAACAGGGCAAGGTTCCGTGGAGATGGTCGTCGTTAGAATCTCTACGAGATCTCCATTTTACATCCATGAGTGATGTGTAAGTTCGTTTTGGATTTAATACTGTCAGATTTGTCTCCCTTAAGATTGAGTCAGAAGTACTGCCTAGCGGAAAGGATTTCCGAAAAAAAACTTCTGCCGTGCACTCTGGTATATTCCGTGGAGCATTATTATGGTTATATCTGGGCTTCATTTTACGTTATTTGTTCGTGTGCATGGTGTATCTATACCTATTTGCATTTATGGACACACCATGACAACTTAGTATGACTTAAGTAATTCCTTCCTTCAAATCGAGCATCATATGCTTATTTTACCGAATTGAAATTGATACCAGAGGCAAGGTCCACATAAGACGAAAGACTCAACGAAGTCTTGAGTGATGTAAATATCCATGAAAAACCAAAAGAATACAACGAGACTCGATCTTTAATCAATTCAGCGCTAATCGTTCGAATTCCCTATTCATTGAAGTTATTAACTCTTTCACTCCCAAGATCTCATGGTTAATTCTCCTTACTGTCTGCCATAAAATTCTTTAGATTTTATTCGGAGAATTTGGAATGGGTTTAACAAATAATCTCCTTCTTGATATATATTTTTTATTCTCACTATTTATCTGGTTGGTATTGTATGGATATTGTGAGGAGAAATTCTATCTTAGTCACTCATGGGAGTTAAAGGGTTAAAGCCTTGATGTATATTTGCAGGTGGTCATTTGGTATCGTTTTATGGGAAATCACCACTTATGGTAAGTGTGACGTGTTACTATGTGCGACTTAAACGATATCCTGAGAACTACAAGTCATATTCTCGTCATGAAGCTTCAATCCGTAAAGCAACCAAAGTTAGCAAGGCTCTTCTGTAAAGCTAACTGTATAGACACAAGTATCTTCATTTTGACAATGATTATTGCCAGTCAGACGAAACTGAACAAGATGAGAAGGCCACTTCCAGGTATAAGTTGTGCTCGTGTCAAACATTTTATACGTGTTATATCTTATTTGTCACAGTGCTGCACTTAATTTTATCTATCTAAATCATAAAGTCTTAGCAAGTCTCTATTCTATTCACAAAGCTATTGTTGAAGTACTTATTGTCTTAGATGATATTCCTAAAAAACTGAAATGGTTAAATCATATCTTCTTTCCGCCAAACAGGTGAGTTGCCATACCCTAACATCACATCACCAATTGCCTTAGTAAATCGACTTGCCTCAGGATACCGGATGTCTCGTCCCGACCGATGTTCGGAAGAACTGTAAGCTCTAAAGTCTTGAATAATGCTAGTAAAATTAAATTGAATCATAATTAAATATGAAGACGGCTTCAAATAATGGACGTTTACTTTCCGGATTCTCTTAAAAATAATCGAAAAACGTTTTTTAGCGCAAGACCGCTGACACCCACTTTTACTCGTTGAAAATGAAAACGATGCATTGAATCAGTCGTGATGATTTAAGAACAATTTGTACATCAAATCAAATTTCACATTCGGCCAATAAGTGACCTTTCCAATGATCATTGTCATGAGTTCAAAATCCCCTCTTTGCAACCCCTTTCCACGCTTGGTATGGTCAATTTAGATGTTGGGAGTATTAGCTGCGAGACAATGTTAGCTAACACTGTATTGAATTTTTAGATATGAGCTCATGAGTTCTTGTTGGAAAGAAAATCCTTTGATGAGACCAGCCTTTTCGCAGATCGCCCAACAGCTGAAGAACTTTTTGCGAGAAGTGAAGGTAAATAATGGTTGTATTTAGAAGCTTTCCATTTCTTCCCTTCCTTTCGCTCTTCTCAAAGTTATATCTGCCCTCTTCTTCCTCCTTCCATTTATTCATCTTTACTTCCCTTCACCCTTCCATGGATCCCTCTGTCACTTTGTCAGTCCTTCTGATAAACCTTTTATCTCCAACTGCAGCTATCGACCCATCCATTCGTACACATAGTCATCCATTCACTTGCTTTTCCGTCTATCTATATGATCTTAGCTTCCATTCGTTCTTTCTTTTGTTTGTTCCTAGATTCATTCTTTTCTTAGATTTAATTCATAAACGGTACGGCCGTTTTTTCTTTCCTTATTCATATTTTTTGTGACTTATTTATTCTAATGATTTATTTCAGAGGACATATACAAATATCACAGAGGTCAACGATGGAGAAGCTTGATGACTCCCTGATGCTGAAGCAAATACCTCATTTTATTTGATTAACAATAGGAAAATAACCACAAGATCTCAAATAAGCGCATAGGCTCAAAAGTTTAGAATCAATTTTTTTCTTGGTGGAGGAAAGTTTTCTCGCAAATTCTCCAAATTTTTTGTTGATTTTTTTCTCTCTGTGCGATCAAATACACCATGAATGACATAAGTTTAATTTAGTGAAACTGAAACCATCAACTTTTCTCTAGGGTGGTTTAATAAGATGCGTTTTGATCTTTTTATCATTGTAAAACAACCTCTTCTTTAAATAAAGCCATCGCCGAAAGCTACCGAAGCGCTTTACCGGGTCTTAAATATCTTAAGAAGAGACCACCATTTTGGGCCAAGACGTAATGGTAGAGGTTAATGGTTCCCGAAGTACTCCCAGAAGTCTTTGTGTCAAAAGCTGTTATTTGAACCTTACCTCTAGTGATTGGCGATAAAACTACCACAAAAGATTACAATCAAGAGTTCACAAGAGAGCTAACGAAGGGTGGTCTTCGCAAGCAATGTTAAGACAAATAAAAAAACATAAAAAACCACCCACCAAGATAAGAAGAAAATTATCTCGCAATTTTCATGGTTTCGAACCTGTTTAGTTAACGAGTGACAGCCAGACAAGAATATAACGTAGATAAGAAATACCAAAGAACCCAATAACTAATCTGAACAGACGAACACAAAAGCTGGTTCTATTTTGGCCTTTTCTACTGCCTACCAGCTGCCAAGCAGTGATTGGCGGAAACTCATCCCGTCTTAGTTGTCATCTTTGAACTGGACAACATCTGATCATATCATCACCAGCTACGACTGGATCGCCTACATCGAGGCATTTTCGCTCCATTTACTGTACCTTTTCTTCAACAACTTAAACATCTCACACGTCTGTGGCGTCTGCCGATCGTCTGCATAGTAACCAAGTTCTTTCCACCCGTGGCTCCATTCTGTCCTTCTCTTGGTGTTTTTCTGAAGTGTCTTTAATCATTTTCGGATTCTTCTCGTCCAGATCATATCTCTGTTTTCGTTTCCTCAGTCGGCGAAACAAAATAACAGAGGGCGTAAAGTAAAGTTTGTTTACAAACGCGGCTAATAATAATCGAAGAGCTGAATACAAGTTCCTAAGAGGAGTCAGTTAAGATATATAACGAAATGTAGAAACTCGGCCTTCTCCAATCGTAAATTCCACATAAAAAAA
>NC_142671.1:2535000-2682500 GCF_964200805.1 Pocillopora damicornis
ATTAAACCCCTGAAGAGTGAAGCGATTCACGAAACAGGCTTGTCGGGAAACGTAGTTACGTCCTTTTTTCCCCTCATAATATTTATATATATATATATATATATATAATTAAATTTTAGAAGAAATACAGCTGGTCCTATTTGTTTACGATAATCTTACGTAAATTACACGACCCCACCGTCGGAGTTCAGTGATGTTGTAACCACCGAAAGATCAATTTAATCGCCGCCACGATGGGCTTTACGTTTCAAGTTGTTTGGGTTGAAATGTATCCCAAAGCCACACAGCCCATAATAGGCAAAAAGTTTTATTTGTGAACATAAATCGATGTAATACTTTCTGCTGTAAGAAAGCCTGGTGTGTCACATTGTTTGGGTTGAAATGTATCCCAAAGCCATACAGCCCACAATAGGCAATGGGTCTCACCTATACTGTCATCATCGACAGATTCATTTAATCGCTGCCACAACGGGCTTTACGTTTCAAGTTGTTTGAGTTGAAATGTATCCCAAAGCTACACAGCTCACAATAGGCAATAAGTTTTATTTGTGAACATAAATCGATGCAATACTTTCTACTGTAAGAAAGCCTGGAAAAGATTTGTATTTCGAAGCGGCCAGTAACTTGAACGCGGCGACAACTATTGTATGAAATCGGCTTGCAATGGAGGTATTAACACTGCTTGTCGTTCGGAACTTCGAAAGCAGCTACCGAAACGTTTTCATCCGTCTACCATGTATAAACTTCGAAAGCTGTGATAACTTAAACATGCAAACTTTAAAATATACATATTGATTTCCCTAACCTAGGAAGACACTCCCACAAAACAGCGCAGAGAAATCGACTGCGAAGAATGCAGGGTCAAAAACACCTGCAATAGCAAAGTGTATACGTCATTTAAGTTGCACTTCCCAAGGGATCACGTCGACGCCAATGTACAACATAGCAAGCGTCCTATGGGATACTATTTCTTACATCGAAGAACGACCGAATTTTAAACTGGGCTTTCCCCAGTAAAAACTGGACTGGTCATTCGTGGAAAAACAAACATGTTTACCGCCGTCTCCATTTCAGACGACACCACTCCTGTAATGAGAAAAATTCTTAACGACTTCTACCTCGGTTTGGAAAGGCAATATTGGTCATTATTCAGATCTCTCAATGAATGGACAATGGAATCCTTAAGTTTCAATGCTGGCGGGTATTCTCACATTTGACACCCATGAAAAACATTTTTTCTTACATTTATCAGCTAGGCAAATCGTATATTCATGATTATTATAATAGTTTTTCATATTTCTTTAGTGCACGTAGAACTCATTGAATTAAACAATATACTTATTCGTCTATCAATGAATAAACATGCGGTTAATCTTCCACGAAGTCCTTCCATGATGCATAAATTTTGTTAATCGAGACTTTGTATATTATTCATTTTTTGTCTTATTATTCAATCTCTCCAACAAATTCCAGCAGCTTATAAAAGTAAGTACTCACAAAACGTAAATTTAGCTGTCCATTAGTGCTTAAAAATCTGACGGTTAACAAATTTCGGTGCTACGGCCTGTCAAGCGGGCAGTGGTTAACCCAAGATACTGCACAAGGAAATCATTTGAAATAGTGATTCAAGATAAAACCAATTAAGATAAAATAAATTCTCTTTCTGTCAATTTGCAGATTCCCAAAAACCTGAGATCGTTGAGTCTCCAAAGAACCAAAGTGTCTTGATCGGTTCCAATGTGACCTTAAGCCGCACAGCTAGGGGTCTCCCGAGGCCAACAATCCGCTTGATAAAGGAAAATGCTTCGTATCCTTTACAGTCTAACCCTAGAGCACGTTTCATTCAAGACCGCCGAACCATTCGTAGCCAGGTTTTCATAAATGGAGTGAAGATGGAAGATTATGCCAAAGATCAGTGTGTTGCAAACAACAGCGTTGGAAGAAGCAAATCAGGGGTAGCTGTCTTATAAAAAGGTTAGATATTTCTGGAATAAAAGGGAAAAAATAAAGATCTTGAAGACGGTAACAGCAAGGAATTGACTTTTGGATCAAAATCGCGAAGGTCTGGATTCAAAATGAGTTTACATCCTTTACACTTCTTTCCTATTTTTCTGCTTCTTTTTCTTGTTTTTTCATCCTTTGTCAATTGATAATTCTAAATTGCTACACTAATCATTGTCATCATCATTATGATGAAAAAAATCACAATTTCCTCGATTGTGATTGGATTAAAAAACTTCTAGTTTCCACTAATTCACCTAGCAAGTTGTTTTCGGAAAATTTGTTATCGGACAGTTCAATAAGCCAATCATATTCAGAATTTTATTTTAAATCAGCCAATCACATTTAAAATTGTAGTTTAAATCAATCAATCCCAATCTTGTCAGTCTTTAAATGCAAATTTCCCTCTCCTTCATAACTTTGCTATTCTTCTTTTCTCGGAAATTGTAATTTTTGATTAATTGGTAATAAGACTCAGTCCTATTACCATTACTTATGGTTGTTATTATTGTTGTTGTTATCATTATTAGTACTGCTGTTTTCTCCTGCTTGAAATCTAAGACTACAGGCTCCAGAAAATTGTAAATATTTTTTTATAATTTATCCACAGCAACTCCTACTCCCACACACCACAAGAACGGAAAGCCAGAAAATTCAGCCTCTTAGACTACTATAATTGCTGTATCATTCACTTTGGTAGCTGCAGTTATGTGTGTAGTCACTGGGTTTGTGTGGAATCGGCGTAAAAATCGTGTCTAAGAGGTAAATGATACGTTACGTAACATCCATATGAAGGGTGATGATCTCCTCTGACCGCAATGGAAGGGAAAGAGTTGGTAATAATGATTATAATAATAATAATAATAATAATAATAATAATAATAACTATAATAAGCCTTAAAATTTAAGAAGTTTTTCTCGACTCTGAATCTTACTCTCTTATCGAGTAAATGATACATTACATAACATCCCTATGGACGGTGATGATCTCCTCTGACCACAATGGGAGGGAAAAGAGTTGGTAATAATGATAATAATGATAATAACTACAATAAGCCTTAAAATTTAGGAAGTTATTCTTGACTCTGCATCTTACTCTCTCATCGTCACCATTACAAGAAGGAAGAATACAGGAGTGAGTGCAGCAGCCACCACGTATCTCACTCCTCTCATTTGTGGGGAGGATCCTGGTCAGAATTATCCTGAAGAGACTCAGGAAAAGCAGAGAGGAAGTTCTGTTAAAAAGCCATTGTGCATGGTTTTAGGTCCGGTAACATAACAACGGACAAGATCTTCAATTTTCGGAAATTGCTGTGGATAGGGAAACGCTGTGGAAGATCTTGGAAATGTCTGGGTTTCCAGATAAACTTGTGAACATAATTAAATTTTTCCACGAAGGAATGCTGGAAAAGTGTCAATCGGTGATGAGCCGATCGCTGCTTTTACTGTTAATCATAGGGTTAGACAAGGATGTGTCGATTCTTCATCTATATGGCTAAATTTCGTTCCCTGCGACTACAGGAAACGATCAGCATTAACCTATAATAGGGGCGTACACCAGGACTAGGACGGATGGATGACTCTTTAACTTGCCCGTCTACTATCTTCAACCAATACAAGATAATATTGTAGTAGAGAGCTTTTATTTTGCAGACACCTCCGCCCGAGTCGTAACTGATACATATGTTATCTAGGAAATTGTCGACAGATTTTCCTTTTCCACAGACCTGTTCGGGCTCTCTGTCAATATCTTTAAATCTGAGCTATTGAACCAAGCCTCTCCTAACTGCCTCAAGAAAGCGAGCCGCAAAACATGCTAATTATGAGTGAAGTGTTAAGGGAATAACTCTTCTCAACACTCCGTTTTTCATACTTCACTTTATTAATGACAACCTCTAAGAGTATTAGCTGCGTTAGAATCAATTTCTCAAGACCAGACAGCAGTCTTTATAGGTGACAGCAATCATCCCAAGTGTCAGAGACAACCAATCGTGTTAAGCTGCGTGTAACTTTTCATGCATACTCCTTCGACTTATTTATCATTTACAGAAACCAATTTCCTCCTTAATTTTCTTACCGTCATACCTCAGTTCCAGAATAACGAACATTATGTTAGTAATATAAAAATTTCAAAGAACAGTCTAGCGAAATCAGAATATGACTTTCTATGAGAACAACCGAGAAAATTATCTTAAAAGGTTGTTACATAACAATAGCGCAAACAGAAATATTTGAAGAAAGGGCGTATCTATGGCGCCGCCTTTCCCATCACTAAAATAACAATTAAATACAAAACAAATTGGATCCCAAAAACGATTCTGCGATTCGATGTACGATTAATTCACAGTAAGAGAATATACGGACTAAAAAAGCTGATAAGAAGTGTTCAATAAAGTTAAAAATGATTTTCTCTTAATAAATGTTATTGGCAAACGGTTTTTGTAAGTCCTCCGAGCAGGGCGATTTTCCTTAAATAAATATTTATGTCTTTAAATTCCCAACACCTGAATACACAATTTATAAGGACACTAATCTTACTTTTGACAATTTTATCGTTGAGAACATGCTATTTGCATATGCTATAGTTAGAACATGCTATTTTATATGCTATAGTTCGCGATTCGTGCGATATCGGCTTTCGCGGTTTTCAAGTGCAACTTAACGCGGAATTCCCTCGTCAGGTAATGAATTTTCCTATAGAATACGACTCAGCAGATGTTGTATGACGAAACTGAAAGTTGTAATGAAAAGTTCCTGATGAGTTAAAAGTTGGACAAGTGCAAATAGCATGTTCGCATTGCCTGTTTCTGGGAAAATGCTTTTATCAACCAATTTGTGAAACATTATCCGGTGCGTTGGCGCTGCAGATGAATTTGTGCCATAATTCGGTTCTCATCTGATCATCTGAATACATGCAGTATGTGTGCCGCTGGTGGAGCATTACTTCATTTCAACGATAAAATTGTCAAAAGTAAAATTAGTGTCCTTTTAAAAATTGTGTATTCAGGTGTTGGGAATTTAAAGACAATAAATATTTATATAAGGAAAATCGCCCTCCTCGGAGGACTTGCAAAAACCGTTCGTCAATAACATTTATTAAGAGAAAGCAATATTCAACTTTATCCTGAGCGCACTCAAGAAAGCCATTTCAAAGTTAACTGTCAGATCTGTCTGCGCTAGCGAAAGGAAGCAAGGTCAGTCGGACACATTTGAATCTTCGACAACTTTACTTGAACCTTGTGCTTCACTTGTTTTTATATTTGGTTTCAAAATTTTTACACAAGGTTCACACTTATCTTAAGAGCAGTATTTCACTGAATTTACAAGCCGTTTATCTTTAACATCTTTTTTCAAATTCCCAAATCATTTGCTCGAGAAGGAAAATAATTTACACCTTTCACCTCTTTGGTGGCAAAACTGAAAGAAGTGAATTGTCCAAGCGAAAGCTCTGAAAGTTTAACATCGCGATTAAAGGTGTTTATTTCTTCTTCTGTATATGTGACAATCGACCCTGTCACTTTTTCTGTTGTCGCTTCTTCGACTTGTTTGGTTGAACTTTGGCTTGCCATTTTATGGGCCGCGTTCACAGGATTTTCTCGCTTTCTCGTTTTCGCGAGCGAAAGAAGTTTTTTTTAATGCCTCTCTAAGAATTTGTTGTTCATTTCAAAACAGGGAAGAACCTCTGGCTCACTTTGAAAAACGCTTTCGATTGTTTTTGGCTCTTCAAAATGTGAAAATGGTTTTGAAAACACTTTAAAATGACATTGTAGGAAACTTTGTTACAATTTGAGGATAGTTGTTATGTTTACGTAGATGCGACATAATATCACTAAGCCTCGTTTTCAACCCCAAATTCCACGCTAAATACTTCGCTTCGTTGACCAATGAGAATGCGAGATTTTCTATGATAAAAGAGGTCGTTTCGAAAGACGGTTTATTTTTGACTGGGTAAAGAGAGCATAACTTTCTATCACACCTCGTGTTGTACGACAGCTTATGATTAATTCGACTATCATCCTCTAAGTGGTACATTAACAAGACTCACAGCAAAACCATAAGGTAAGTATATTTATTTTTTCTACAATTTCTTTTTTAAATGACGATTTCTTTTGCATTTTTTTGCCAAGTAAAATAATGTTTCAATAAAGAAATGGCAATAAAAAAATAGTTATTTCGATCGTGGTTTCACAGCGAAGACGAAGACGTATATACCACAAAGTTATTATTCAAAAGAATTTTCAGAAAAATTTATCGTGAAACAAAATCGTTTGATACAATATGTTTTATGATTATCACACAGCACAAAGTATAGTAAAAATAACGCGTTAATAGAGTACAAATATCCTGCGATCATCCTGGTGGAAAGTATTAGTGGCCATTTTTTGTCATCAACATAATATTCAGACGTCTTGAATTTTTGCTAACGTTTATTCCCTTAATGTACAATGATCATAGTTTTATACAGAGCTAACTTTAATTTGAGGCAATCTTCGTATTCTGTACTTTCATTAAGCGCTCATGGAAAATATTTGTATGAAATACCGAGATGATGGAAAATGCGTTTATTCAAATTTCCTCCATTGGTAGACAGGGAGATCCATTCATTATTTGTTATGTCAGAGGGAGTCTACCAGCTGTTGAAATTCAGCTGAAATATGATGAAACTGTTCTGTTCTCCGCTAGCTAATCATTAGGGTACATTTGATCGCTTACATTGGAATGAATTTTTTAGTATAATGACTAATAGTTAACGTTACATAAGGAATAGGATGTTTTTCACAAACAGTTGTCGCAGGTAGGAAAAAAAATTGACACATTGGGCCTTACTTTATTACATATCTTATGTTACAAGATAACTCGTGAATTGCGCGCATGCGCAAGAGCGAGTTATAGGTACGATGTGGGGAATAGCATTCGCTCGCTCGCTCGCTCGCTCGCTCGCTCGATTGGTCGATTCCTGTAAACTTTTTTTAGATTTTAGGCTTTTGAGTGCATTTGATAGTTTTTGGCGTGCAATAAAAAGACGAAATGGCGACCTTTGTTGCTAAGAATAGTGGTGGGGTGAAAAAGAAGCCAATTATAATCTTTAAAGAGTTTTTTTTTTTACGTTTTAGTTTCAACAAGCGGCGCCAGCGACTGGCAGGCATGCAAGGATTCACACTGAAATAACAGAACAACCTTCGTTTTTCATAAAATTGTAATTTACAATCCTTGAACTTGAAAACAATCCGAAGATTCATTGAAAATATCACTTACTGCGAAGCGCTCGGAGTTTACAGATGTTCAAAAGCTTTTTCTGTTATAGCGTGAGATTGAGGACAAAATTGATCATTACGTTTCGTCGCGTGTGTTTTTCCTGTGTGAAGCAACAAAAGATGCCGGCGACTGACGAAATAACAAGTTAACACGAAAATCAAATAACACCTAAACAAACAGTTTTAGCTACCGATTTTCAGTGAATTTTAAAAGAACAATTTTCTTTTAAGTTTCAAGACAATTTGAAGATTCAACATACACACAACGAACTAAAATGCGAAAGTTACACACCACAAAATTGGTAAATAGGCCTGAAATGAAATTCTATCTTGTTATTAATTATACGTTGCCTAGCACGTGACTTAAATCTACCCAGGCGGAGATCCAAAATGACGGTGGCAGGCTTAGCTTAGTTATATCACTCAAAACTCGTTCCCGTTTGTCTCTTTTGATAAAGAGGGAATCGTTAATGTTTTCATTAAGACAGTATTGCCTTGATTTTCTAATATTTACAACGAAAGACAGTAAATCTCACTTTTCACCCACATTTACTTCCAACCTTTTCTCTTAAACCAGAAACAAAAATGATAGACGTTTAAAACACATGACATCATCCACCTTGCCAAATGTAATAGCATGATCATTTCAATGGTAATGCCTTCTTATCCCAACGTTACTTTGTTTGTTTGCTACATTAGCGAACACTGAACTACTGCTCGTACTCTAGATATGACAATCAACCACAAAATTCCCTAAACCAGATAACATTAAACATAATCTAAAAAATCATGTGTCAATTCACGAGTTTGCTCACAGAGCACTTTGATTTGTAATGTTAGCGGGAGTCTACCAGCTGTGTGAATTTGAGCTGGAATATGATATACCTGTTCAGTTATCCGCTAGCTAATCATCAGGGTACATTTGATCGCTTGCATTAGGATGAATTTTTTAGATGACTAATAATTAACGTTACATAAAGAATATGATCTTTTCACAAACAATTATCGCAGGTAGGAAAAAAAATCGACACATTGGGCCTTACGCTATGACATATCTTATCTTTGTTCTGACTATAGGGGGGGAGTTTGTCATGTTCACTCACCTATTTCAAAATGTCACTTTTAGTCGCCATCATTCACATATCGAAAAAGGAAAAAATAGAAAGAATCAAAGGGCTCTTGGAGTCAGCTCAGTCATGTTATGGCTTAAGTTTGTATTGATTTCTTGGACTTACTGAATATAGATATAGTTGGATTCGGTTTAAGTGAACTTTCAAGACAGCAAAATATTAGTTACGCTCATCTTTCACGATCATTTCCACTATTGTGAAATATTCTTTGATATCTTTTGTTTTAAGTAAAGCAGCCGTTGTGTTTGGTTTTTAACAAAGAGACCACAATCGTTCTTAATAGAATTTCAAGCCTTCATGCAGTCTGATTTTCACTTATTATTATTTGCGTAGTCACCAATCAGATGAGAGATTAAACCACCAGAAAAGTAAACAAATGGCCAGTCACGAAAGCAACGCTTTGCTTTTGGGCCCATCCGCATTAGCAGACAAAACTAGAATTGTTTCGACAAAATTAAAGGACAAATCTTGTGATGACAAATTTTTGCCTCCTCTGTTGCATCCACCCTAAAAATGTCGAAGTTGTCAAAAAGCTACTAAATTCGGTTCACCTCTGGATCTTGGGCGGCCACATATACAACTTCATTATTGGTCTGATGAAGCGGCGACTAGAAAATTACTCCACTTTTGTAGGTTGCCCCGGCTGAATGAATATTGTTTCCTTGTTGGTCTTCATAGAGTGGCACATTCGAGCACCTGTTCTGCTCATACGTCTGGTTGCTATAATTTGCCAATGGATCAAAACTCCAATTACCGGGATTCATCTTAAGTTAAAGTTGTAAAATGTGCGAGTTTCGCAGCGAAGGACAGTTACTGCAATCTTTTGGTAAACTGAACCCAGTACCATTACCACACTAATGGTAGCGTTTACCACAAATGATAGACAAGTTCATCACGGTTTTGTTAATTTAGTAGATTTTGCTAAGCTTTTACCCGGGACAAATTTTGTCGACGGAGCGTTTGAAAATTTGTCCACTTCGGCAAAAAAATTGTCAAGCCGCGACAAACCAACCGCACTTGTAAAGTGTTGGTGATGATGGAAAATTTGTCTAAATAGCCAATTTTGTCGCTAGTGCGGATGACCCTTTCCCTTTTAAAAATTGGCCGTTTCGTCATGTAAGCCAAAAATAATGCAAGGCACATATGTGAAAATCAAAGTGTGTACACCCTGAACGTTGAAAATATATCAAGTCGAAGTTGCAGTTTTGGTCTCGGTCCGCATTTTTGTTGATAAAATGAACACATATCGATTAAAAAGATGAAACATACCGACCACGTGCAAAGATGAGAATCTAAACGGCTCGGGTCGCGGGTCGTTGGTTAACTGTCGCGGGTCGCGGGTAAACTGTCGCGGGTCTCGAAAATTGTCGCGGGTGCAGGAACAATCCGTCTTCGTTTATCATTGCGGTGACCTTACCTGCCCTTCAAAGCCTTCTATCCCTAAACAAGTCGAGGATGTAAGACAGACATTGCGTGACAACCCAGCCCTAACTCCCTCTCAAATTAAAAGTAACGTTATACTGTCGATGATGAAACAAAGAAGTGACTGGGCTTTAATCAAAAAGGTCGCCGTTAAGACACTTGAATGAAAATGGATAACAAATGAGAAACAGAAGTCGAGCAATATCAACGAGCCCCATGGACATAACTTTGAGACTGTAGTGTACTTCATACAATTTTCTGATTCTCGGGATCCGTTTTAATACCCAATCACGTCCGTTGGTATGGAAATCAAGCAACGTGACACCCCTTCATAAAAAAGCTTATGAGAATGAGAGGCCAAATTATCGTCCCATTTCTCTCTTTCCAGTTACATCCAAAGTATATGAAAAAGTCCTGTTTGACCAGATATACACTGCCATACCTCCGCATTTTTCTTCCAACCTGTGTAACTTTTTTAAGGGTCACTTTTACTATACGGTTCTAATTAAGATCACAGATGACTGGCGTGCAGGCTTTGATGACAGAAGACCAAGATGCACCTGGGAGCCCCAATCCCTATGATCGGCACAATGCTAGTGTCAGTCAAACGTCGAAGTCAACCGCAACACGAGAAGGTCGTTACCGACTGACTCGTAACAACACCTTTGTCGATAGGTTGCAAACGGAAGAAGGAAGACCTCATAATAAATTCAATAGGGACCTTACGATCCGACAACGGCGACGGCGACGGCGACGGCAACGGCAACGTGAGAAGTCTGGGTCGAGCGGGGCCACGTCGTGTTGGCGTTCCCGCCAAAATTGAGATTACGAATTTTACGAGCGAGAACGTTGACGACGGTCATTGATGTTTATCGTGTTTAAGTCAACGAAAGTTTTTTAGAAAGCCATGCCAAAGTTCCGTGACACTATTCTCCTGGCTCATGCTTCCCGTTTGATTAACGCTGAAGAATTCGTGCTTCTCTACGATTTACACAAGCCTTAAAATCCGGATTTACCGTACACTAACTACGAGTGTTTCGATCTCAACAAGATGACCGATGATGAATGTAACTAGTACCGCTGCCGACATAATCTCTCTACTATTTCCTAGTAAACCCAAAATAAAATTAAGCTTAATTGTTCTCTTTTTTTGATCGAGAAAAAAGTTGGAAAGTAAGTGATAAGAAAGCTCAGTGATAGCGAGTGAAGTACAATCACAAACAAATACAAAGCAAAATAAGTCAAATCTCTCTCCATTCAGTTTGTGGTCGTATACAAAAGACTCCACGCTCTGTTCGTTTCGGATATTTCTAACAAACTAGTATTCTTTAAATTTAGTAGCAAAGTCTCGTTTTTACCTTGATTCATTAACCATAGTTGGGTTTTAATTTCCACGGTTTCGCACAACGTCAAACAAGGCTTCTAGACGTCCGGGCGTGAAGGGACACCGCCGTCTCAGAAATCTACTCATGCGCAGTACGTAACCGGAAGTAAAAAAGTCACACGTCGCCGTCGCCGTTGTAATAGACTCCTCCACAGCCCATCATAGAGCTTACATAGTTAACCAAAGAAAAAATTCTAATCATAGAGTAGACATTGGAAAAAGTCCCTCCTGTGATTGTGCTGGAGAAGAAAAATATAAACATACCATTTGGACATAACTGCCAGAAAACAGTAATCTCTTGCAGCAGCTATTTCTAACTGATAACGAAGCCCTGTCTGTTGTTGGAAATGCAGACTCTTTTATACTGCAGAACCTTGTTTATAAAAAGGCCACAACAAAGACAAGAAGATAAGTAATACAGGACCACGTTTCAAATGACCCTCGAAGTAAAAACCAACAAGTCTGGACTCTAGAAAAGAAGAAGAAAAAAACGAAGACAACCACCAAGATGCCGGGCTTGTAGAAAAATCCAAAATGACGATGAAGTTACCGTCACCGTTAAAGAGTTTATGTCCCTTATAAACAGAATTTCGTTATAGAAACAATGTTTTATTTTTGTCCGAAGCATCAATGCATAAACAGGATACCACATTGGACCAATTTAAAACCACCGGATAGAATCAGAGCTGACAGTTCATTTACTAACATCGCAAAAGCAGCTTTCAAAGATAATGGTTTGACAATTTGCAATTCTGTTGACTGATAATTAAATTTTGAGATCGATGCGTTTGAATTTTTTGTTCATTTCTTCTTCCAAACAATTCGCAATGAAAAAAGAACTTTTACAAAATTTAAGCAATTACAATTTGAAATTTGTCATCAGCTAATTACTTGTTATCAGGTCAAATTAAAAAAGTTCAATTTTTTTTATTAAAGTTCTATTTTTGGACCCACGACATTTCACTCGCGACCCGCGACAATTTACCCGCGACCCGTGGCACGCGACAATTAGACATTCTCGACTGTCCGAAGGCTTGAAATTATATTAACAACGTTTATGATCAAGAAACGGCCATGGAATAAATATTCCACAATAGTGCAAATAATCGAGAAAGATGATCACGGAAAAGGGATTGCGTGACGCTCGGTAAATGATAAGATGACATGTTATCACGTATGGTGTCAAGTATCAGACGAAAAAACAGTATAAATTCTCAGTCTGCTTTTTGTACCCGGTCTGTATTCTGCAGTCTACATTTTGTACTAATCGGATTGGTATTGTTGTGTTTGTTCGAGCGAGACTCAAGTCTGGACCGAGATATTGGAGCTCGAAAAAAAAATTTAGTTAGACTATCTTAGCCGCTATGATTGATGTGTGGACTGTATGTTGAAGAGCTCCCAAAGAAAAGCACAGTGATGGAGCAATGATTACTTTATACCAACCGAAGACGAACGCAAATGTGCGGCTCATGCTCTTCCTCCTGGTCGCAGCTTTGGTGTATTAGGACCCAGACTCCCCCTTAAGTGGTGCATATAACACCTGACTGTAGTTGTTGAGGATCACGAGTCGTAAGCGGAATAAAGCTATCGTTTGAGTTCAATCCGTTGTAATCCTCCGTTGTTTGCCGACTAGATCGGTCACAACATTGGCGACGAGGGTGAAACAAGACACCAAGAAGTCAGCGAGACGAAAAGTTCGCAAGAAACATGGACGATGGTGAACGAACATTCGACTGTCATGGGGACCAAAACACGCTTGGTTTGCGATGAAAGCGATGACTGACAGTGTTCGAACGATTTGCAGACGGCAAAGGCTTAATTTTAAATGAAGACAACGCGAACAACAGGCAGGAGACGTGCGTTAATGCTCTATCTTGCGGGTCTCGAAGTTCAAGATATTTTCCTTACCGAACACAGGAGATTTGAAGGATTACCGGAAAGCGGTCGCTGCACTGAACGCATATCTCGCTCTCAAAGTCGACACTAAGTATGCTAGACATTGTTTCAGACAGCTAATTCAAGCACCAGGGGAAACAATCCGATAGTTTGCAACCAGTCTCAGACGAGCATCCAAAGATTGTGACCATGGCGAAGGCACAGATAACCAAATTCGTGATGAAATCCTCTGCAAGTGCACCAGCATGTACATAAAGCGAAAACTCCTGGAAGAACGTCAAGGTATCACTTTAGCTAAAGCGCTTGAAATAGCCGAAAACTGCGAGAAAGTTGACACACAGCTTGCTGCAATGACCATAGAAGAAAACGGAGAGAATTCAGTTAGTGTAAACCGAATAGAGGGAACAAAAATAGGCCATGGCAAGAGAAACCAGTCACGAGGTACCAAATCCGGCCGTAAGAAAACTTGTTATCAATTTGGTAGAACCGAGCGTTTCGGTCGAGATTCCAACTGTCCAGCACGAGGTCAATCCTGTCATCGATGTGGGCTGGAAGGAAATTTTCAAGAGCATTGAAGACAAAGCAGAAAGGTGAAGAAAAGCAAAAGCAAACCAAAGGCCACAGGAACCTAAGGGAAGTGCTGCAAATATGGTTGGTTGCCACCACGAAGAAGAGGAGCCAGTGTATGCTTTTACGGTAGGGGAAAAGAATGAGGAGAAAATTGGAGTAAACGTTGGCGGTTGTAAGCTGAACATGATCATAGATTCTGGAGCAAGCACTAACATCATTGACAAGCAAACATGGGAGTGGTTGAAGAAAAACAAAGTAAAGTGCGAATCAGCACGCTCGAGTAGGAAACTCTATGCCTATGCATCCCACTTGATGTAATAAGAACATTCTCCTGTGAAGTCTCTGCAGGAAGCAACACTGCTAGTGCTACGTTTTGTGTGATCAATGGTGAAAGAGACCCATTTCTAGGGTAGGACACTGCAACTAATCTAGGCGTACCGAAAATAGGAATAGGCATCGCTGCAGTAAGTGCAAACCCAAATACCATTGGTGAAGTCCTGCAAAAGAAGACCCAAATGTTTTCAGCGGCGTTGGAAAGTTGACAGAGACAGAGAGACAGAGCAGTACAACTCCACATCGACCCAGATGTGAAGCCAGTAGCACAGCCGATGCGGAGGACTCCATTAAGCATGAGATCAAAGTTGGAAGAAAAGATTAAAGAACTCATTGAACTAGACATTATTGAACCTGCACAAGGGCCCTCACCATAGGTTAATCCAATCGTTGTTGTTCCAAAGTCAGGGGGCGACATACGTCTTTGCATTGACATGCCAAGGGTTAATGAGGCGGAGAGCCAGACACCCAATCCCTACTGTTGATGAGATTACTCAGAGCATAAGTGGCAGCAAGGTATTCTCCAAACTTGACCTTAAGTGGAGATACCACCAACTTGAACTTTCCCCAGAATCACGAGAGATTACTACATTTGCTACAGATACAAGAGACTATTGTTTGGTGTTAACTTTGCTTCCAAACAGTATCATTACGAGATCCAGACGGCAGTTGCGGGTATAGAGGGGCAAGAGAACATTTCAGATGAGATCATCGTACAAGGTAAAGACCAGAAAGAACACGATCTGCAGTTGGAGAAAGCCATTGTGAGATTAAAGGAACGTGGACTGACCCCCATTGCAGAAAAGTGCCAGTTTAGCATGGATAAGCTCACATTCTTTGGCATGGTATTGTCCGGGAACGGGCTCAGCTGCACAGAAGAAAAGGTTAAAGCCGTGAAAGAGGCGCGAGAACCTCGAACAGTATCGGAAACCCGAAGTTTTCTTGGGCTTGTAAACTACTGTGGCCGCTTCATACCCGACCTGGCAACGGTCTCTGAGCCCTTACGTTGCCTGACAAAGTCAATTGGCTCGTGCTGAAACTTTGGGATACTTAGACAAAGATGCCCCAACCTTTGTAATTGCTGATGCCAGCCAAGTTGGACTGGGAGCGGTACTCACCCAAAAGCAGAGGAATGGTGACAGAAACCGAGAGAAGATATTCGCAGACAGAGAAAGAGGCGCTGGCGCTCGTATGGGCCTGCGAAAAGTTCCATCCCTATGTGTATGGTGTGCCATTTGATCTTGTTACAATTCACAAGCCGCCGGAAGTTATCTACGGCTGAAGGTCAAAACCCTGTGCACGCATTGAAAGATGGGTGCTACGAATGCAGCCATACAAATTCAAGGTGATGTATGAGCCTGGACCGAGTGACATTGCTGACCTCCTCTCAAGGCTAGTGGGAAATCTCAAAACCAGCAGCAGTCACTTAGCTGAAGCTGAAGAATATGTCAGATTTGTAGCCATAAATGCGATCCCCTGTGTTATGACTGCACGAGAAGTGGAAAAGGCCTCAGCAATCGATGAGGAACTCTGTGCTGTCAAGGAATGCTTAAACAGAAAACTGTGGAATCAGCTAGCTCACAAGAGATACCTCCCATGTAGTAGTGAACTGTGCAACATGGAATAGTTGATATTAAGAGGGAAAAGAATCGTTATCCCGAAGAAACTCAGACCCAGGGTGTTGTCCCTCGCTCACTAGGCTCATCTAGGCATCGTTGGAACCAAACAGAAGTTGCGTAATAAAGTGTGGTGGCCCGGGATGGAAAAGGATGCTGAAAAACACTGCAAAACCTGCTTTGGATGTCAGTTAGTCAGCCGTCCCAGCCCACCAGAGCCTATCAGGAGCACAGCATTGTCGACTGGACCATGGAGAGATTTGACATTTGATTTGTTCGGACCACTCCCCACTGGTGAGTCCATACTGGTCGTCGTGTATTACCATAGTCGCCACCACTACACTACTATAGTCGCTACTACCAGATAGACATCATGAGATCCACAGTTGCCTTTAAAGTCATCTCGAGTCTAGAAGAGATATTTGCAAGACATGGTCCACCTGAGAGCCTGACATCTGACAATGGACCACAGTTCGTAGCAACAGAGTTTACAGAGTACACGGAACAGCAGGGAATCAGACATCACAGAGTAACAGCAAAATGGCCCCAGGCAAATGGAGAAGTTGAGCGCCAAAATGGCTCACTTCTGAAAAGGCTCCAAATCGAACATGCTGAAAAGAAGGACTGGAAGAAAGAGTTGAATGTTTATCTTGCAGCGTACAGAAGCCTAACTCACTCAACGACTGGTGTAAGCCTCTGCCGAGTTGCTCTTCGGACGGAAAATACGTACCAAACTCCCTGAGCTTAGCGATGTATATGTCGAATAAGAAGTGCGTGATAGGGACAATTAACAGAAGAGTAAGAGCAAAGCGTATGCTGACGTGCAGAGAAATGCAAGGTACTCAGAGGTACTCCCTGTAGATCAAGTACTAGTGCAACAAGAGAGGAAAAACAAGCTCACAACCCGTTTTGAACCAAGTCCGTACACTGTGGTAAACAAGCATGGCAAGAGCTTGATCGTACAATCCCCAGGAGGAGCCCAATACTACGCAATGCATCTCATGTAAAGAAAGTGCTAGAGAATGGTGATACACATCATAATACACCAAGTATACCGGAAGTGGTGATGACTGGAGAGCCCCATAAGCAGGATAAACTGACCCCGCAGCAGGGTGTGGTGATACCGGAACCAAATGTTGTTGAGCCTGAAGTTCCACTTAGGAGGTCCCAGAGACATAGAGTGGCCCCAAGCTATCTCAAAGACTATTATATTTAAAAATCTAGACACTGAAATCTCAGAGACATTGTTGACTTTGTTGCCAGTCCATGTTTATGTTTATTGGACCAATTCTTGGTTTGTTTCTAATTCTACTAAATGTTATTGTTTTCTATCTAAATGGGGAGGGATATGGTGTATTAGGACCCAGAATCTCCTCAGTGGTGAATGTAATGCCCGACTGTAGTTGTTAAGGACCATGAGTCGTGTAGCGGAATAAACCTATCGTTTAAGGTTTAATCCGTTGTAATCCTCCGTTGTTTGCCGACAAGATCGGTCACAATAACAGCGTGGTGTTGAAATGAACCCGCTACGAGCTTCATCGAAATTAATTTTGGCTTTCACTAAGTGGGGAAGGATTGCATGTGAGACTACTTCCGTTCACGGTCCACAGTGCAACTTCCGTCTATGGAATACAACTTCCGTCCACGGTCTACAACTTCCGCCAACATCTGCTTTACCACAATACCTCCTTCATTGCTTTCCGCATGAAAAGAGCTATTCATTGCTTTCAGCATGAATGAGCTAAAAATGAGATAAGCTTGTGGCCTATTTATAAGAAACAAATTGGCTGTTCTTGCTATCGATGAACTATTTGGAAAATGTACAAAAATGATTCTTTCAACTCCCATTGTCATCTCGTTAATACGGTCGCCAAACGGAAGCATGCATATGACGGATAAAAACTGAACTGGTCAACTTTTTTGCTTCCAGGAAAAATAAAAACATGCATATCGCTGTCACTATTTCAGACGACACGACTCATATAATGAGTAAAATTCTCCCTCACTTCTACCTCAGTTTTAAAAGGCAATATTGGTCAATATTCAGATCTTTTAATCTCAATGAATGGACACTGAATCCTTAAGTTTCAATGCTGGCGGGTATTCTCACGTTTGACACTCAACTGAAAACATCTCCTCTTACATTTCTCAACGAGGTTGAGAGATAAATTAAATCTTCCAGAAACGAGAGTTCTTAGGCACGTGTCCACTTTAAGGACCAGTTACGCGGCTGGATATCTCTCCGTTAACATGTACATTTTTGCCTAATGAAGTTACATTTTCCATGAGCCGAATAACTGACCAAGATGTCTTTTCCTTCAGATGTAGTCCTTCTGGGGCGGAGAAAATAAAATTTAAAAAGAAGGCGAATTTACCTATCTTAAATATATGCTACGTGTAAGGTAAAGCTGAAGTTAAGAGGCAAAATTAAAACCACATGTATATGGTAAAATTTTTCTTAAGAACTATGTATTTGAGTTGAAACGAGTTTATGGGAATAAGTTAAAGAAAACAATGAAGTCCTATACTTTTTAGCGGAAGTTTTGTGCAAAATCGCCAAATGTGTAACTCACTTTTTCATTTTCCTCTGTGTAACTGCCTGAGTTTAGGTGCAATAAGTTAATGACAACCTAGTTCGACTTATGGCCTCAATTTACTACGTTCCTCTATAAAATAACTTATTTAATTATGAATAAACAATCCCTTTTGCAGGCCACTTCAAACATATAAACAACAAATTTGTCAACGTGTCATGATGATGAGTAGCTTTTGGCTTCGAGAAGCGTCGATGTGTTTAGTACTATCAACTCTTACTGGCGCTTTATGGATCCTTCCATTCGTCAAAGGTGAAACATGCGATTCCAAATTCAAGAGTAAGTAGTGTTAACTTCTTTTAAACGTCCTAGTTAAAGAGCATGTTTATGCCAATTTTTCCTTGAGTGCACATTAAATGAATGTGTGTATGTACAGAAACTGTAAAATGGCTACCAAACAAACAGCTCTTAGGCAAAGGATCTAGAGAATGTAGGTATCTTCATCAAAATGTTTAGCATGTGTAGATAAGAAAGGACGTAGGTAAACTCTTGACTAATCCAGCGTTTAAATGCACGCGCGACGTTTCGGCCTTTTTCAGGTGGAACATAAAAGTTAAAAATTAACATTAAAAGGCTGCATTATAACTCTTGATCGGAAAAGAGTTTGTAAATTACATTTATTAAATTTATAAGATAGATTTATTAATAATCTCTCTCATCGTCGGATAGGCTGTAAAGAGATTGCATATTATTGATTTTTTTAAATTATCGTTTAATTTCTCCAACCCAGTCAGACCCATTGTGGACATATCTTCAAGTCCAGAAAACAACAGATTACCCTTTGGTGCCTCCGTTACCCTGACTTGTACAGCGGAGCCCAGAACACTGGATAAAGGATATCACGATAGATGGGTCAATTATATCGAGTGGTACGATCCACAGAATAAGGAAACTGGAGCTAAGTGCCGGCAGCCTTCAAACATACATGCACACAAACGTAAATTAAGCTGTCCATTAGTGCTTAAAAATCTGACAGTTGACAAATTTGGCCGCTACACCTGCCAAGCTGGCAATGGTTACAGAAACCACTGCACGAGGAAATCATTTGAAATAGTGATTCAAGGTAAGCAAACCAGGCTTATAATACCCTTAATAAACAATTGGTCCACCCGCGCTTGTTGGATATGCGATGATAGTGGAATAGTTGTTGAATCAAAAACGCCCTTGGACATATATACATTAATCTTGCCAACTTTATTTTGTAAGAACAACGGATTGTTACAATGTACAAGAATGCTTCCGGAGTAGCTCGTCTCCGTGCGCGCACACAGTATAATGACCCATAACCTATAATGGCTAAGTCACGAAAACTTTTGAACTGCATTATCCAAAGATCCAGTTTTTGATAATACGAAGATGTATGTCGAAGATGTTTCATTCAGGAATAAGGAGTCTCAAATAATCAGCCCCTCCTGGAATCAGAAACTCCTGGAATGTATGAACAGGAAAGTCCAATACATAATTCATTGCAAAAGGAAAATTCCGTTGTGTGGCCATTGGCTGACAAGACTCGAAATGTAGTAAACAAAGAACGAAATTCTTCACTCAGATAACGATTAAATTAGAATCAGGAGCAATTCGATCGACCTGTCCTGATACGTATCTTATTACTTGATACAGCCGAACCCGTATTAAGCGGCCACTCACTAGGAATGGTGGTGTGACTGTTTAATGTAGATTGACCTCTTAATACAGTTTCCACCGATAGGGGGTATTATAGCGAAAAAAAGAAACAGAAAAACAAGCAAAAAACCAAAATCATAACATGCACAACGCCACTAACGCCACTGTTATAATTGACCACTTTATGTACAGAATCTCGCTTAAAAACACTGTTTACTTCGATTTTGGGAGAGAGACATAGATGAAAAGTTATTTGAAGGATTATTCTTAATTTTATTCGGGTGGTTCGGCTATAAGTGGCCATCAAAAACGGGTGGAAGGAAATACAAAGAGGCCGTTGGGACTTAGTAAAGGTCGACTGGGACCGCTAAGTAGAGGCAACTGCTTGATACAGGTAAAAATTACAGTGATTAAGGGGAAACAAATTGGTACTTTGGCAACTGACAAAAACTAATGCAACCGACTGCTTAACACAGGGGTGGTCGCTGAATACGGTGCCGGCGATGCTGAAGCAATATATATTTATTTATATGAATTATGTATTTGGGTTGAAACGAGTGTATGGGAATAGGTGAAAGAAAACAATGGAGTCCTATACTTTTTAGGGGAAGTTTTGTGCAAAATCGCCAATTGTGTAACTCACGTTATCATTTTCCTTTGTGTAACTGCCTGACTTTGTAAATTTAGATAAAATAAGTTAATGATTCCAAATATTCTTCGGAAGATGAGAAAAGAATTATTTTGTGAAACAAAAAAAAGGTAATGATAATTATTAGAATGAAAAAAGGAAGACGCTCACACTCAAGGTTAGTACCTGCATATGCAATTTATCTTCTTGTGTGGCACAAAAGTGTGATAATGAAAATATCTTCTTCTTCTGCCGACATTTGCTTATTGAATAAGCTTCCTACCAGATTATATCAGTAATAACAGGGGATATTTATTGCAATGTACGTTTTCCCTACAGGTCCTGCGCCAGAGTTAGTTGGAGTTCCTCAGAACCAAAGCACTGATATAGGAGCCAAAAACAGTGGTGGTAAAAATTTGTCGTTGCCAGCTTTCTTAACCCCGAAAGGTACAGGTTAGTCATTAATATGCATTATTGTTTGTTTTCCTTATCATTTCAAAGTTGAAACTCCACGAAGTCTTCTACTTGCATGTCAACTCAGTCTCCCGATGAAATCCCCCCATCACCAAGTAAGCGAGATATTTCCGTAGATTGTAAAAAACTCTCTGTGTCACCAGAGTATCGAGAGCTAGAAAATAAGCAGTGTTTTCTGTAAAATGCAAAATTTAAAATTTGTCATTTCAGTTTCACCCGGTCACTGTACCTCCTCAGTCCTCTTATCACCAAGACTCCCCTTTAAGTTTAGTTCTCTTCAAACCGGGTCTTTTAAGCGGCAAAAAAGCCTTGGGCCCCGACTTCCAATAGAAAGATTACCAATGAGACAATTCATAACGTCCCATTCATTCATATCAATTCTTTCTGTGTCAATTTGCAGATGCCCAGAAACCTACGATCGTTGAAGGTCCAAAGAACCAAAGTGTCCTGATTGGTTCCAATGCTACCTTAAGCTGCACTGCTAGGGGTCTCCCAAGGCCAACAATTTACTGGGTAAAGGACAATGCCACATACCCTTCACAGTCTGACCCCAGAGCTCGTGTCATTCCTGACGGGCGAACCAATCGCAGCCAGCTTTTTATAATGAGAGTAGAGATGGAAGACTATGGAAAATATCAATGCATTGCAAATAATACCATTGGAAGAAGCCAATCAGGAGTGGCTGTCTTGAACATAGGTTAGATATATATTTTTTTAAATAGAAGGGAAAAAAAGCAGGGGAAGAGGGGTCCTTCTTAACTACAAGCGCTGTTGCTAAACACAACCTGTTTGTTGCTGCATTTTTTTTTATTATTTACCCACAGAAACTCCCACTCCCATCTCCATGAACCGAAAGCCAGAAAATTCAGCATCTCAGACAACTGTAGTTGCTACATCATGCACTTTGGTAGCTGCAGTTATTTGTGTAGTCACTTGGTTTTTGTGGAATCGGCGTAAAAACCGTGATAAAGAGGTACATAATGCGTTACGTGACATCTCCACAGAGGGTGATGATCTCCTATGAGCGCGATGGAAAGGAAAAGAGTCGGTAATAACGATAATAATAATGATAATAGTAATAATAATAATAATAATAATAATAATAACAATAACAATAACAATAATAGTAAGCCTTAAAATTTGGGAAGTTTTTTTGCAATTCTGCATCTTACTCCCTTATCGTCACCTTTACAAGAAGGAAGAATATAGGAGTGAGTGCAGCAGCCACCACGTATCTCACTCCTCTTATTTGTGGGGAAGATCCTGGCCAGAATTATCTTGAAGGGATTCAGGACAAGCACAGAGGAAGTTCTACCAGAAAGCCATTGTGCATGGTTTTAGGTCTGGCAGCATCACAACCGACAAGATTTTCGGAAATTACAGGAGAAGGCAATCGAGCAAAATCAACTCTTCTCAACACTCCTTTAACACTCCTTTTTTCATACTTCACCTCATTAATAACAACTTCTTGGAGAACTAGCTGCGTTACATACAGTTTCGCAAGACCAGACAACAGTATTTTCGGTGGTAACAATAATCCCAAGTATTAGAAAAGTTTAGTAAATGTCCATCAACTTACGACAGCCAATCGTGTTGGGCTGCGTGTAACTTTTCTTTCTTTTCTTTTTACCAGTTACAGAAACGACTTTCAATTTTCTTACTGTCATACCTTAGTTCCAGAATAACGAAAAAAATATTAGCAAAATAAAAATTGTAAAGAACGGTCTAACGACATCAAAATATAAAATCCTATGAGAACAGCAGAGAAAATTGCCTTTAAAGGTTGTTGCATAACAGTAGGGCAAACAGAAAAATTGGAGAAGAAAGAGCTTACCTAAGGTGCCGCCTTTCCCATAAATTAAAACAGCAACTTAATATAAATTTAGTGCAGAAGTTGTAAAGTGGAAGTTGTTTACAAACTCGGCCACCTATAACCGAATCGCTGAATACAAGTTCCTTGGAAGTGTCAGTCAAGGTATATAAAGAAATGTAGAAACACGGCCGTCTCCGATCATAAATTCCATATACAAGAAACCTAGCTGAATTAAACCAAAACAAGAGAACCCTTTGCGAAAATATTTCCAAAAACTTGACCGAAACAATTTTGCGATCCGTTTTACGATTAATTCACATTAAGAGAAGATGCGAACTAATCTAGGCTTTAAACAGCTGAAAATAAGTGTTCAATAAAGTTAAAGAGCATTTTCTCTTAATAAATGGCCATTAGTGAATGGTTTTTTTGTGTAAGTCCTCTGAGTGAGGCGATTCTATAGAAAAATTCACTGCCTGACGAGTGATTTCCACGTTAAATTTCACTTGAAAAACCGATATCGTACTCATGGCTTCACGATTCGGGCAATATCACTTCATGTACAAGTGCAATTCCATGGTAAATACCCTTTCTTCGATGGCCAATCAGACCGCGAGTTTACTCTTAGCTATGCGATTCTATAGGAAAATTCATTACCTGACGAGAGAATTCCACGTTAAATTGTACGCGAAAACCGATATAGCACAAATCCCGAAGCGATGAGTGCGATACCGGTTTTCAAGTGCAATTTAACGCGGAAATAACGGGCCAGGAAATGGATTTTCCTTGAATCGCATAACTGAATAAAAATAAGAAAAAAAAAAGAGAACAGTTATAATATTGTTTGTTTTTATCCTGAGCGCGCGCCCCAGAAAGCCATTTCAAAGTCAACTGTCAAATCTGTCATTGACTTAGCGAATGAGAAGCAAGGTCAATCGTACACATTTGAATTTTCGACAACTTTATTTGTACCTTGCGCTTGTTTTAAGATTTGTTCTCAAACTTTTAAACAAGCTTCACACAATCTTAAGGATAATAGTGGTATTTCACTGAATTTACAAGCCGTTTATCTTTAACATCTTTTTTCAAATTTCCAAAGAAGGAATATAATTTACTCCTTTTACCTATTTGGTGGCAAAACTGAAAGAAATGAAGTGTCCAAGCGAAAGCTCTGAAAGTTTAACATCGCGATTAAAGGTATTTATTTCTTCTTCTATATATATGACAATCGACCCTGTCACTTCTTCCGTTGTCGCCTCTTCGTCTTGTTTGGTTGAACTTTTGCTTGCCATTTTATGGGCCGCGTTCACAGGATTTTCTCGCTTTCTCGTTTTCGCGAGCGAAAGAGGTTTTTTATGCCTCTCCAAGAATTTGTAGTTCATTTCAAAACAGGGAAGAACCTCTGGCTCACTTTGAAAAACGCTTTTGTTTGTTTTTGGCTCTTCAAAAGTTGAAAATGGTTTTGAAAACACTTTAAACGCCATTGTAGAAAACTTTGTTACAATTTGACGATATGGAGTTTATATGAAATAATTCATATTTGTACTGCGGTTGTAGATGAAAGTGAAATGTGATCATCGCAGTAAATTTCCAATTTAAGCAATTGGAAAGAAGAAGCCTGAAAAAAATCAGGGCTTCAACGGGATTCGAACCCGTGACCTCCGCGATACCGGTGCGATGCTCTACCAACTGAGCTATGAAGCCACACATTGGGAGCGACGTCAATTTATTGAGTTCATATCTTCCCGTGCAGTGAAATGATGTGGAGTTTATATGAAATAATTCATATTTGTACTGCGGTTGTAGATGAAAGTGAAATGTGATCATCGCAGTAAATTTCCAATTTAAGCAATTGGAAAGAAGAAGCCTGAAAAAAAAAAAATCAGGGCTTCAACGGGATTCGAACCCGTGACCTCCGCGATACCGGTGCGATGCTCTACCAACTGAGCTATGAAGCCACACATTGGGAGCGAGGTCAATTTATTGAGTTCATATCTTCCCGTGCAGTGAATGTGTGGCTTCATAGCTCAGTTGGTAGAGCATCGCACCGGTATCGCGGAGGTCACGGGTTCGAATCCCGTTGAAGCCCTGATTTTTTTTCAGGCTTCTTCTTTCCAATTGCTTAAATTGGAAATTTACTGCGATGATCACATTTCACTTTCATCTACAACCGCAGTACAAATATGAATTATTTCATATAAACTCCACATCATTTCACTGCACGGGAAGATATGAACTCAATAAATTGACCTCGCTCCCAATGTGTGGCTTCATAGCTCAGTTGGTAGAGCATCGCACCGGTATCGCGGAGGTCACGGGTTCGAATCCCGTTGAAGCCCTGATTTTTTTCAGGCTTCTTCTTTCCAATTGCTTAAATTGGAAATTTACTGCGATGATCACATTTCACTTTCATCTACAACCGCAGTACAAATATGAATTATTTCATATAAACTCCACATCATTTCACTGCACGGGAAGATATGAACTCAATAAATTGACCTCGCTCCCAATGTGTGGCTTCATAGCTCAGTTGGTAGAGCATCGCACCGGTATCGCGGAGGTCACGGGTTCGAATCCCGTTGAAGCCCTGATTTTTTTCAGGCTTCTTCTTTCCAATTGCTTAAATTGGAAATTTACTGCGATGATCACATTTCACTTTCATCTACAACCGCAGTACAAATATGAATTATTTCATATAAACTCCACATCATTTCACTGCACGGGAAGATATGAACTCAATAAATTGACCTCGCTCCCAATGTGTGGCTTCATAGCTCAGTTGGTAGAGCATCGCACCGGTATCGCGGAGGTCACGGGTTCGAATCCCGTTGAAGCCCTGATTTTTTTCAGGCTTCTTCTTTCCAATTGCTTAAACAGGAAATTTACTGCGATGATCACATTTCACTTTCAATTTGACGATAGTTGCTATGTTTACATAGATGCGAAGCAATATCACCTAGCCTAAATACTTCGCTTCGTTGACCAATCAGATTGCGAGATTTTATTCAATTATGCGATTCTACCTTAAATAAATATCTACTGTCTTTAAATTCCCATCACTTGAAGACACAAATTTTAAAAGGACACTACTTTTACTTTTGTCAATTTTATTGTTGAACTGAAGTAATGCTCCATCATCTGCACACATATTGCATGTATTCAGATGATCAGATAACAACTGTATTATGGCCGTCTTGGTTGTAATGGGCATTCACGAAAGTCCCCTATCACTGAAAAAAAGTTTTTGTATTCTTTTCTATTTAATTCTCTGTTTTTTCTTGGCTTTAAAAAAAAAGCATGAAGTACTGACTTCAAACCAGACAAAGGCTCAATTTCTGAATGTTAGAGGACTTGTCTATCTTGAAGGCGACAGAGGGAGGAACCGGTGGGGTTTGAATTAGATGGCATTTTGTTATATATATATCTTTATTATAGTCTATCCTTGCGGTATACTGCTCTGCTCGATGCGTTCGCAGAGCGTGGTATATCTGAAAGTTGGACAAATCAAATAATCAAATCAATATATATGTATATCTAATAAAATATTGGGAGAAATAGAGCTGGTCCCAGTTGTTCACGATTATCCTACGCGCCAAGAGCGTTTCCCCGTACGCACACAAGCAAAGGTTTTTTAACTCGAGTGTATCGGATACTGTTTTACATATTGGATGATAATGGCGCTCTACAACTACTTGCCCAACTTTTGGCTCATCAGGAACTTTTCGCTCCAACTTTCAGTTTCGTCATACAACATATACTGAGTCGTATTCTACAAATAAAAAAAATGTCGTTTCGTATGACAGTTTATTTTTGACCAAGTAAAGTGTACATAACTTTCCATCTGACCTTGTGTTGTAAGACAACTTATGATTAATTCCACTAACATCCTTTATGTGGTATATCAACAAGACATGCAGTAAAACCATAAGGTAAGTTTATTTATTTTCTCTAACAATTTCTTTTTCAAATGATAATTTCTTTTGCAATTTTCAGCCAAGTAAAATAATTTTTGAATAAAGAAATGGAAATATATAAAATATGTATTTCGATCGCGGTATTGTAAACAGCGAAGACGAATACCTATATGCCAAAAAGTTATTTCTCAAAAGGGTTTTCGGAACAATTTGACGATAGTTTTGATGATGTTAGTTAAGCAAAATTGTTTGATACAATGTGTTTTATTATTATCACACAGCACAAAGTAGAGTACAAATACCCTGCAATATTTTGACGAGCACCTAAGGCTAGTCAAAATACAGCACAACTCGTAAAAATACTCAGAGACACCACACACCAAAACGTCTTATAAGATATATTCATCAGGCATGATTTATGTTTGCCCAATTGTTTTGAGACAACTGATGAGATCGTAGCTTGTATACTTTTTGGTGGAAAGTATTAATGGCCATTTTTGTCTTCAATTTATTATTTTGACGTCTTGAATTTTTGCTAACGTTTATTAATAATTGTTTCCTTAATTAACAATGATTAGAGATTTATACAGAGCTAACTTTAATTTGAGGCAATCTTCGTACTTTGTACCTTTATTAATCGCTCATGGGAAACATTTTTATGAAATATTAAGTTGCTCCATTGGTAGACAGGAAGATTGATCTCATTATTTGTTATGGGGGAGTCTACCAGCTGTATGATTGTCTTTGAATTGAAAAGAACTTTGTAAACACGCCAACCGTAAATTAAATTAATGACAATAGTATTGTAATACATGTATCGTAATGTAGTGTATGCATAATTAGTGTAAGTAGAAGTATCAGTAGTGCAAGTAGCAAGTACAATGTAAGTGTAATTAATACTGTAAGTAGTGTAAATGATCGTCTTGTAAATAAAATTGTTTAAAAAAAAAAAAAAAAAAAAAAAAAGCCTGTGAATTTGAGTTGAAATATGATGTAGCTTTTCTGTTCTCCGCCAGATTATCATTAGGGTGCATTTGCTCGCTTGCATTGGGATGAATGTTTTAGTCTAGTGACTAATAATTAACGTTACAGGTAAAGACTGGGATCCTGTTCACATACGTTTGTCGCGGGTGGGAAACAAATGGACACATTGTGTCTTACGTTTTGGCATATCTTATTTTAGTACTGACTATAGAGGAAGTCTGTCGTGTTCACCCCTGATTTCGAAATGTCATTTTTAATCGCCATCTAAAGGAAAAAATAGAATGGATCAAAGGACTCTTGGAGTTAGCTCATTCGTGTTATGGCTTAAGTTTGTATTGATATCTTGGACTTATGGAATATAGGTACAATTGAATTCGGTTTATGTTAACTTTCAAGACAGCAAATTATTAGTTACCCTCATCTTTCACGATCATTTGCACTATTGTGAAATAGTCCTAGACATCTTTTGTTTTAAACAAAGCGGCCAGTGCATTTGGTTTGTAATGCCTCCTGGTTGTACACAAAGCGGTCACAACCGTTTTTCATCGAATTCAAGCCTTCATATGGTTTGATTTTCACATATTAAGAGTAAATGCCTATAAGAATTCAGCAACCAACGGCCAGAGTGGAAATTTTTTTTTCACTGATATTTTGCTCATGGATAGGTATTGGTACGTAACTAAACGTGATGTGGTTTGTTTTCAGAGAGGCCGCTTCAATTTGGAGAAAATAGAAAAAATATATTTTTACTGTCGGCGACTTTAGAAGAGCCAAAATTTAAGGCGAAATGGGTCGTTCTCAAAATTTCGTTTGCATGCTAAAGGAATCAAGGGAGATAGAATATTTTCCAATGCGTCAGTTCATAGAGGGTTTTACTTCTAGTTTGGTGGTAAATATTCAACTTAGCAGTAATATGAACAGCGAACAATAATATTTTAGAACTGCTTTATTCTTAACCGAAAGAAATTTATATTTTAGCTGAAAGTCGCGATTAAAATTTTAGGCATGTGCTACACCTTGGTTTACCCTGAGACTCAAGTCATAAGATCTTTAAACATTGTACTAAAACGTACGTAAAAACTGGCTTGGGTAATTTAGTTTGCCCTTCACACGAACTCTCCAAAGTTGAACAAAATTTGGTTGAAATGTGAGACCTAAGTAGCGGTTTGTTGGTGTTTACGACTGCTTGCCGCTACTGCCGAAAACTTAACTCGCATGAACTTAACAGATATGCGTTTAAAAAAAACCTTATTGTCTTGCCCTTTTCTAGTTGACTTAAAATTTGTCTCGGGCAATTTGCTTCCTGGTTATCTTTGTTTCTTCTTCCCAAAATTATGCTCAACGAACTCGAAGCAGCTAACCTAACTTCACCCAGGAACTTCAGCAGTCGAGAATTTAATCGGAAATATTCAATTTTTGCATCTTGTACACTTTCAAAGTTTAAGCTTTCATAAAGTTCAAAATAATTTACAGGTAAACGCTCCAGTCGTCAAGGGCACGTTTGTCTTCAATTATGTTGTAGCGTTGCTGTAGATTTGCGTGACAGAACAAAATCATGGACTTGACTACAGACGCTGCATCCGCTTTCTGGCCAGTCGTCTCTCCAATACGGAATTTACTTGTCAAGTAATCTTTTTGCTTTTCTGTAAATCTTGTTCGTCGAACATGACTAGACTTCAAGGCCCATCCCATCGGTAAACACGGATGATTTGTGAGGTTTAGAGGCTTTCTAGCTTGTATCTGTGGTATACCACAGAACTGTTCCTGTAGTCTGTCTGCGTAGGCGAGCACTGCTCTGTCAAGAAATGTCTCATTCTCTAAAGCACGTTCGTGTTTTCCAAGATCCAGATGGTGCTGTAAGGAGGAAAATATTTGATACGTTTTCACACATCCTTCCTCCGGACAGGAGATAAGAGGAACAGTCAAGGTGTCACCCACAGGCTCCTCCTCAGTATCTGAACATCTCTGAGAATGAAAAGCTGTGTGAGGCTGAGGTTTGGACTTCTCTTTAATGAAGTGTGCATTTGGCATTCTCTCTCCATCACATTTCACAGGATCTGGAACCTGCACCACCTGCGGAGTATTAAGCTCTGAAAGTCATATGCGTTTACCAGGTCTTATTCCATACGCCTTCCAAACCCTCAGGCCTCCGTCGTTGTATTCAATATTAGAAATCAAACTCACACCTGCCATCTTCATATTCGAAGAGGGTTTTTGGTTTTGCAAGGAGCTGCTTAATGTAACATCGACTCCAGGAACACCCCCTGATAACTGAATAGCGTCTACCATTTCCTTGTAAGTCTCCATGTTAGACCTTTGGCTAAGGTGGACTCTCATGTGCGATTTAAGTGACGCAGCCTTTCTGTCACAAGGCCCTTTACCACCCTGTGGGTCCGAGAAGTCCAGGCGTTTCACGGAAACCCCATGACAGCGACTTGCAAAGCTGGCTCCCATTACAGCAGCTCCACAATGGTAGCAGCCAGAATTGTCCTGCCTATAAAAGACAGATTTCAGTTGAGGCAAGTGTGACTTCAGCTCTCCAATGAAATTTTTCATAATTGACAGCACCGCGCAGCTGTCTTGGTTACAGGTTTGGAAAGCGTGTACAAATGTCATCATCTGCAAATTTTTGTTTTGTGCCCGACGAGTAACTACAGTATTGTGCCAGGACATGCCTCTCTTGCGAACCAATCACTTTGGCTTTCCCTGAACTTTCTTGGTAGAAACTTCATGGCCCAGTCCTGTACAAGAAGCACTGAACTTTCATCGAGAGCATTAATCACCTCTAGTGGAGCTTCATCCTGATTAACACATTGGAGTAGGTGTGCTTTCCATGCCAAGATGTTTTGCTTAGCTTGACCTTCCATAAAGGCCAACTCTTCTCAAGAGCGTCGTGTACATCATTCAAAACAGACGCGAGCAACTCACAACGATCGCAGGTTTCTAGATGATCACGTGGACAGGTCATCTGATAATCCTTTTCCTTTGGATCACTCAGGGCGTATGCTCTGCAATGGTCTGGAATGCTGGATTGCTTCTAAACTTGCACCTGCACAGACAATATCAGGTAGCCGTAAATAATCACCTTTTATTTGCCTAAGTCAACACATGAAATAAAATATGCTTCACTAACGAGGAAAAATGCAATTTTATAGCCGTCTTCAAAAAAAAATTCGAACGTTCTAACCACGTGACCAGTATCATAACAACCTGAAAGTCGTATAGAGTGTATCTTCATAAAAACATTTACCAACACGTTACGTAAAGTTTCTGTACGTTCCAACAAAGAAAATACTCATCCCCAAAGCTAGCCTCCCACTTTTTCGCTCAGGTAAACTGGCCATTTCTGAATGCTCCAGAACATTACTCTTTCAAATATGTGAAGTGCTTTCAGTTGCTCAGTGTCTGTCCTCGCACTGACATAAAATGCACTTTTTAAAGAGTACAAACCTGAGCCAACAGCAAGAAAAACTCCAGTTTCTTGTTATACTGCATAGGAGCCCGCTTTGCTTAAACCTCTATCCGCTTTTGGCCTTTTGCAGATATCATCGCTATGATGAGATAGTATTAAAGGCACTTTGCACTTGTCCGGAACTCGGCGTGTCCATCCAATACCTAGCGATGCTCTATGTACTGGACATACTGTCATCTGGTCAATATTTTGGGGAGAGAAGGAGATGGATGCTCTCGCCAGAATCAACTCAACTTCACCATCTATACTGTGAAACGCAAACATCGCCTTGTGGCCGGTTACATCCCGCTGACAGCTAAGTAGTGGAAAACATTCCTTTGCTCTGTTCCTGTCTCTTCTGTCGTGACCACACTGGCCTCCCACAATCGATAGAAATGAACAAGTATTTTCCATAATTCCTAAGAAGCTTGAACCAGTTTTCGTGTTTTCAGTTCACTAAGTTTATATTTAATTTATTGACGCAGATGTCAAAAACTGACTGTGGTAAAATTATATTACCAGCAACACTATATCTTTTTAAAAGTATTTAATCGTTACGATACAAAGAGATATAATGGTCGAAAAGTCTAAGAGTTTTATAAACAATGCTGTTTTTTGCTCTCTCAATAAAACAATCTCTTTTTTCAGTCACCCGGAGCGGTCAGAAGGATTTTGCTCCTGGTCACGCAACGCCACTCCTTATCGGTTTAACTCCTCAATTTATAACTCTGTTGTAACTAATTTAGAGGGTAGCAACATCAATCATATTCATTTAAAAAGCCCATAAACCTTGTCTCAATTTAACGTTTGTATTGCGATAGCGTATTTAAGAAATACGTCAGGTTTCGGCTAAGAAAAAGGTTATCGTTCCCTTTCAGAAATAGCAAGTCGTTCAATTAAGTTAAAATGTCTCATATTTCAACTAAATTTTGTTCAACTTCGGAGAGTTCGTGTGAAGCGCAAACTGAATTACCCAAGCCAGTTTTTACGTACGTTTTAGTACAATGTTTAAAGACTGTATGGCTTGAGTCTCAAACAAAGGTGTAGCACATGCCTAAAATTTTAATTGCGACTTTCGGCTATATTATAAATTTCTTTGGGTTAGGAATAAAGCAGTTCTAAAATATTATTGTTCGCTGTTCAGATTACGGCCAAATGGAACATTTACCACCAGTCTAGAAGTAAAACCCTCTATAAACTGACACATCAGAAAATGTTATCTCTCTTTCTTCCCTATTGCATGCAAGCCAGTTTTGAGAACGACCCATCTCGCCTTAAATTTTGGCTGTTTTGAAGTCGCCGACGGCAAAAATAGATTTTATCGGTTTTCTCCAAATTAAAGCGGCCTTTCTGAAAACAAACGACATCGTGTTTAGTTACTTACCAATACCTATCCATGGGAAAAATATCAGCGGAAAAAAAATTTTCGGCTCTGGCCGCGATATTTCAGTTTTGCTCGATTCTTATAGGCGTTGGCTCTTAATATTTGCGTAGTAACTAAACAGATGAGAGATTAAACCACCAGAAAAGTAAACAAATGGCCAGTCACGATAGCAACGCTTCGCTTTTGGGCCCATCCGCATTAGCAGACAAAACTAGAACTGTCATGACAAAATTAAAGGAAAAAGTTTGTGATGACAAATTTTTGTAACTTCTGTTGCATCCGCACCGAACATGTCAAAGTTATCAAAAAGCTGTCAAATTCGGCTAACTTCTAGATCTTGTGCGGCCACTCTCACATCTTCATTATTAGTCTGATGAAGCGGCGACTGGAAAATTACTCCACCGTTGTATGTTGCCCCGGCTGAATGAAAATTGTTTCCTTGTTGGTCTTCATGGGAAGGTACATTCCAGCGCATGATCTGCTCAAATGACTGGTCGCTATAGTTCGCCAATGGATTAAAACTCCAATTACCGGGATTCATCTTAAGTTAAAGTTGTAAAATCTGCGAGAGAATTACTTCAATTATTTGGTGAACTGAAACCAGTTCATTTACCGCACTAATGGTAGCGTTTACTTCAAATGATAGCCAAGTTCATCCCGCTTTGGTTTATTTAGAGGATTTTTCCATGCTTTACCCGGGACAAATTTTGTCGGCGATGCGACTGAAAATTTGTCCGCTTCGGCAAAAAATTGTCAAGTCGCGACAAACCATCCGCACTTGTAAAGAGTTAGGTGATGACAGAAAATTTGTCTAAATAGACAATTTTGTTGTCAGTGCGGATAGGCCCTTTCCTCATAAAAATGGCTGGTTCCTCTTGTAAGCCAATAACAATATACGGCACATAGAGAAACCAGTGTGTATATACCCCTGAACGATGAAAATATATCAAGTGGAATGAACAGTTTTGATCTCGGTTCGCATTTTTGTCAATGAAATGAACACATGTCGGTTAAAGAGATGAAACTTACGGGCCACGTGCAAAGCTGTCAATTGTTTCTTGGATATTGCACATGTTAAATATTCATATAGTGACATCTCATTTGCATCTACATCTACATCTACATTTATTAAGTCGGTAAAATCTGTACAGACATCACACCAAGCAACTTGGGCACAAAGTGAGAAGACTATATGAAGGCTTGAAATTATATTAAGAACGATTGTGATCAAGAAACGGCCAAGGAATATTCCACAATAGTGCAAATAACGGTGAAAGATGATCGAGGAAAAGCGATTGGTAAGTTGTAAGATGACATGTTACACGTATTAGACAAAAATTAGTAAAAATTCTCAGTCTGCTTTTTTTACTGAACGGATTGGTATTGCTGTGTTTGTTCGAGCAAGCCTCAAGTCTGGACCGAAATATTGGAGTTCGAAAAAAAAAAAAAATTAGTGAGACTATCTTAGCCGCAATGATTGATGAGTGGAATGTATGTTGAAGAGCTCCCGAGGAGAAAAGCACAGTGATAGAGCAACGATTACATTATACTAACTGAAGACGAACGCAAATGTGCGGTTTATGCTCTTCCTCGTAGTCACAGCGTGTGTTGAAATGAACCCGCTACGAGTTAGTTAGTGAGAGCAAGTGGTACTACGAGCTAGTGACACTATGAGCTTGTGACACTACGAGCTAGTGAGACTATCTTAGCCACTATGATTGAGGAGTAGACTGTATGTTGAAGAGCTCCCGAGGAAAAGCACAATGATAGAGTAACGATTACTTTATACCAACTGAAGACGAACGCAAATGCGCGGCTTACCAATATGGCTGCATGCCTCTGATGCTCTTGTTCGTGGTCACAGCGTGGTGTTGAAATGAACCCGCTACGAGCTTCATCGAAATTAATTTTGACTTTCACCAAGTGGGGAGGGGTAGCATGCCAGACTACTACAGACTACAATGCAACTTCGGTCTATGGAATACAAGTTCCGTCAACATCTGCTTCACCACAATACCTCATTCAATGCTTCCAGCATGAGTGAACTAAAAATGAGATTAGCTAGTGGCCTATTTATAAGAAACAAAATGACTTTTCTTTCGATGAACCATTTGGAATACGTATAATGTACAAAAATGATTCATTCATCGTCATTTCCTTATTACTGTCGCCAAACGAAAGCACGCACATGATGGATAAAACCTGGACTGGTCAACTTTTTGCTTATAGGAAAAACAAGCATGTTTACCGGTGTCGATGAAAAAAATTACACAGTTAATGAAAAAAACGCACAATGACTTCTACTTCGGTTTTGAAAGGCAATATTAGTCAATATTCAGATCTTTTAATCTTAATGAATGAACAGTGAATCCTTAAGTTTCAATGCTGGCGGGTATTCTCACTTTTGACTCGCAATTAAAAACATTTTATCTTACATTTATCAACGAGGCAAATTTTATATTATTATTATAATCATTTTTCATATTTCTTTTTTCGTGCACTCTTAGAGCTCATTGAATGAAACAAGTTCAATACTTATTCATCTGTCAATAAATAAACATGCGGTTAATCTTCCACAAACTCCTTCCACGATGCATAAATTTCGTTAATCGTGACTTTTGCCTCGTATCGTGATGACAATAGTAATGGTATTATCTGAATCGAAAGGAAACGAAGAAAGATGTCGCTATAAAATGTTACGAAGGATTCAAGAGAAAGTGCCGTTTCAGATCTGTAAATGTTAAACTGCAAGAAATTTTTGTTTTTTTCAAATTACTCCTAGTGATTGTTCGTTATTTTCGTTCATTATAAGAGTACATAGTTTCCTTTGGTGGGCTGCCTTACTTCTTCAAGTTCACGACCCCCGAGTTTCACCCTAACATCTCTTTTTTAATGATAAGCAATGAGGAAGTAGCTTCACTATCTCATTGCAGGAGGTCACTATAACACGGGAAAAGGGGATATTTATTGCAACGTATTTTTTCCTTACAGGTCTGGGTCAGACTTAGTAGGAGTTCCTCAGAACCAAAGCACTGATATAGGAGCCAGTGTAACTTTCAACTACACCGCCACAGGTCTACCTGCCCCAAACATATCATGGATCAAAAACAATGATTCATTTGCCTTACAATCCAAACCAAGGGTAACATTAATTAACGATCCACTGGACGACACTGAAACCATGCAGAGCCAGTTGTTTATTACAAGAGTGAAGAAAGACGATTTTGGCGAATATCAATGTGAGGCCAAAAACGGTGGAGGTGAAAATTTGTCGTTTCCAGCTTTCTTAACCCCAAAAGTTTCAGGTTAGACATGCATATGCATTAGTGTTTGTTTTCCTTATCATTTCAAAGTTGAAAATCCACGAAGTCTTTCACCTACATGCATGCCAACTCAGCCTCCTAATTGAAATTCCCCCAATACTAAGTAAGCGACATAAGCTTGGTTTTTGGATGATTGCCTCTTGGTGTACATTTCCGTAGATTATAAAGAAACTCTCTATGTCACCAGAGTATTAAGAAAAAATAAGCAGTGTTTTCTGTAAAATTTTTATACCAAATTTTGAAGTTGTTATTTCCCGTTCACCCGGTCCCTGTGTCTCCTCAGTCTTTTTATCATCAAGACTCCCCTTAATGTTTAATTCTCTTCAAACCGGGTCTTTCGAGCAAAAGCCTTGGGCCCCGCCATCCCAAAGAAAGATCACAAATGAGACAATTCGTAACGTCTCATTCATTCATATTAATTCTTTTTGTGTCAATTTGCAGATGCTCAGAAACCTGCGATCGTTGAAGGTCCAAAGAACCAAAGTGTCCTGATCGGTTCCGATGCTACCTTAAGCTGCATTGCTAGGGGTCTCCCGAGGCCAACAATCCACTGGATAAAGGACAATGCTTCATATCCTTTACAGTCTAACTCCAGAGCACGTGTCATTCCAGACGGGCGAACCAATCGCAGCCACCTTTTCATAACGAGAGTACAGATGGAAGGCTTTGGAAAATATCAATGTATTACAAATAATAGCATTGGAAGGAGCCAATCAGGAGTGGCTGTCTTAAACATAGGTTAGATATTTTTTTTAAATGGAAGGGGAAAAAGTAGGGTGAGAGGGGTCCTTCTTAACTACATGGGCTTTTCCTAAGAACAACTTGTTTGTTACCACATTTTTTTTTTATTATTTATCTACAGCAACTCCAACTCCCACCTACAAGAATGGAGAGCCAGAAAATTCAGCTTCTCAGACAACTATAGTCGCTGTATCATGCACTTTGGTAGCTGTAGTTATTTGTGTAGTCACTGGGTTTGTGTGGAATCGGCGTAAAAATCGTGATAAAGAGGTAAATAATACATTACGTGACATCCCCACAGCCCACACAGGGTAATGACCAGCCAAGAACGATGCAGTTCCCTAAAGGGGTAAGATGTAGATTCGAGAAAAGCTTCCCAAATTTAAATGCTTATTATTATTATTGTCACGAACTCTTTTCTCTTTAATGATAATTTTCGTCAGTTTGGCCTAATTTGGCAAAATTCGGCCTTTAAAATGAACCAAGGCTAAGGAAAATGCCCATTTCTGTCCCTACTTCGTCTACTCCAAATTGTCCTTTCCTTCCACTTTGGGTCTGTGAATATTTCACGCAGAAACATGCAGGGGCTTGCACGACCCATATTTACGGAGTTTATGAAGCAGTTCAATCTGAAAAAAACTATGTTCCTTACTTACATACCTTAGAATTATCAAATTTGAGGTTTATAGTTATGAAAGATGTTGCGTCTATTTCAGCTAAACTTGTCTCCATCCTTATCAAACAAACGCTATTTAAGTCGCATACGACTAGTAAATCAAAGTGCGAGAGATTTCAGTTCGTCGAGTTTAAATGCAGCATTACGAATCAAATGATGATGATGATAAAAGTTAAACACGCTTGTTGGATAGATATCATAACTGCCTATTCTCTTCAATTATATAACAGGAACGAAAACCTGCAAAAAAGGTGTATTTGAACAGAGGCAAACATTTTAAAAATAGAATACGGGACCTTGAAAACAATCGGTCGCCCAATAGCCAAACCATAAAAGCCCCCGAGGAAAGGCTCCTGTTAGTAGGGGATGGAGTGGGGGACAGACTACCTCCAGACGGAAGCGAGCAGGATGATTCGGTGCAAGGAATAAAAGAAAGAGGTCAAGAGAGATTAGAGTTGGATGAGGGGATTGCTGGTGGTCACATTTTCACAGCTGATAAACGCGTGGGTGTCGATGAACAGCGGGATCGTAGAGAGATATCTCAAGAGACCGAGAACATGGAAAAACGTGTTCGATGAAATACTCGGAGAAGGCGAATTTGGAATCGTCTATAAAGGTCGTTATAGTGGGAAAGACGGAAACATAACAGATGTAGCTGTGAAGAAGATAAATGGTAGGTACACGAAATCAAAATGTCTTCTTGTTAATTCCTAAGCACATTGGTGTACCTCTAAACTGATTTTTCTTTTTCGAAGCTATGCGCCATCTTAATTTTTCATCATTTTTCTTTTGGTGAAAAACACCCCTAAAGTCTGCTATTGTCTCCTCTAAACGCTCTCTGCAGCCTTAACCAAGTCAGTTTTTTCCATACGTAATTTTGTTACCATAGCCAGATCCGATGAGCGAACTAGGTAAAATGAAGCAATTTAAAAAGTTCCCTTGTTTTCCTTCTCTATGTCACCGTAGACCTCAGTGCCATTGCTAAAGAAACCCTGCTTAATGAGGTAAGGACCTTAAAGCAAGCTGGGAAACATCCTAATATTGTCACTTTGATTGGCACGCGGATAGAAGGAGGTAAGTCAGTTTTCGAAGATACAACGTATTAGAAATATGCATGTTTACTTGATGATTAACGGTAACAAGGTAATGTTTCAGCACATGTACTGGCCTTAAAGAAAGATAAAAATATTTTTTTGTGGGCTAAATTCAGGGAAGTGCATATGGAATTTTTTTCCTGTTTTTTTGGCAACCAACTAAACTTGAATTACCAACGAATCACCTTTTGATTAACTCAAGGTGACAATAATGTCCAATTTCTTTCTCTTGTCAACTCTAATGTGTTTGCTATACTCTCACAAGGAAACGTTCTTGTGGTCACTGAATTGATTCATGGTGGCAGTCTGGAAAATCTTTTGAGGGCGCCAGGGGAAAGGAACAATTATCGTAATGTCTGCTGTAAGCTAAATGACCGGCAACTGGTCATAATTGCATTTCAGATCGCCATGGGAATGCAGCACTTAGAGGAGAGAAAGGTAAGATCCGCAGAGAGTTTGTAGAAATAAATGTAAAGGTAAATTTGCCAACATTACAAACAGTTTATGATCTTTTGCTGCACTAAATATAACGCGGGCAGTTCGAGGTTGTGAACTGCTGATCTTTTGCATTTTGGTATAGGCCACTCAATCACTCGTGAGCCTCTGTCAAGCAAAATATCTAAAAACGCGTGCAATCCCAGCTTGTAAATTAGCTTCAGGACACATTGAGGATCTTTCGCACCTTTGCATAGGCCACTCAATCCTTGAGCGTGTCTAAGCAAAAAAATTATACCTTGTCTTCTCTCGCAGTTTGTCCATCGCGACTTAGCAGCGAGGAATATTTTAGTTGATGCCAACTTGGTGGCTAAAGTTGGAGACTTTGAATTAGCCAGGGACATATCCGCAGCTGGTAGATACACCATGACCAGCGTAAGTACGCTTTGCAATCAAAATCAGCTAAATCTACCAAACGAAGAATTGATTATAATAACTGTAGCAACAATTATTTTACCCAACCAAACAGGGGAGTTTCGTGACAGACAAATCGGATTCCTGCTTCGTGGTCGTCCGATTTTCTAATCACTCGTATGGCCACAGACCGAATAGGACTCCACTCAGTCTTATTACCATTATTTATTATGGGTTAGTTTCTAAATTCATGATTATGTTAACAACACAGTAACTATCACTCTGAATTTTACTGGAAATAATGATTACAAACTATCATATATCTCAACGTCGAAAAAGAACTCGCTTACTATTAATGAATGCATCTTTCCGTTTCATAGGTCATCCGCTTCCCAGTTTCAAAGGGCATTGCCTGCACTACAAACAGTAGCTTGCTCACATTAATCTATCTTTTCAACAGGGCAAGGTTCCGTGGAGATGGTCGTCGTTAGAATCTCTACGAGATCTGCATTTTACATCCATGAGTGATGTGTAAGTTTAATTTTGTCTTTGTCAGTTTTCTGTCTCTTGACTTCGAGTCGAAAGTATTGCCTAGTTGAAAGGATTTCCGAAAAAAAAAACTTCTGCCGTGAGCTCGATTATATCCCTTGGAGCATTGTCATGGTTACATCTGGGCTTTCTTTTACGTTTTTTGTTTTTCTTCATGTACATGCATGGTGTATCTATGCCTATTTGCATTTATGGACACACCATGGGAACTTAGCGTGACTTAAAAAATATGCACATATCACCTGAAATTAATACCAGAGGCAAGGTCCACATAAAAGGGAAGACTCAACAAAGTTTTGAGTGATGTAAATATCCATTAAACCCTAAAAGAATACAACGAGACTCGATCTTTAATCAATTCAGCGCTAATAGTTCGAATTCATTTTTCATTGAAGTTATTAACCCTTTCACTCCCAAGATCTCATTGTTAACTCTCAAAGGCTTCAAATAATGGACGTTTACCTCCCAGATTCTTTTAAAAATAATTGAAAAGCGTTTTACTCTTCCAGCAAAGTCTCGCAAGATCCGCTGACACCCACTTTTTCTCGTTGAAAATCAAAACAATGCATTGAATCAGCAGTGATGGTTTAAAAACAATTTGTACATCAAATCAAATGTCACATTCGGCCAATAAGTGATCTTTCTGATGATCATTGTCATGAGTTCAAAATCATCTCTTTGCACCCTTTTCCACGCTTGGTATGGTCCATTCAGATGCTGGGAGTATCAGCTGTAAGACAAGTTAGCTAACGCTGTATTTAATTTTTAGATATGAGCTCATGAGTTCTTGTTGGAAAGAAAATCCTTTGATGAGACCAGCCATTTCGCAGATCACTCAACAGCTGAAGAATTTTTGCGTGAAGTGAAGGTAATAAATGGTTGTATTTAGAAGCTTTCCATTTCTTCCCTTCCATTCGCTTTTCTCAAAATTATATCTGCCCTCTTCTTCTTCCTTCCATTTATTCATCTTTGCTTCCCTTCATTCTTCCATGGATCTCTCTGTCACCCTATCAGTCCTTCTGATAAACCTTTTATCTCCAACTGCAGCTATCCACTCATCCATTCGTAAACATAGTCATCCATCCACTTGCTTTTCCGTCTATCGATATGACCTTAACTACCGTTCGTTCCTTCGTTTGCTTGTTATTCGGTTCATTCTTTGCTTAGATTTAATCCTTATACAGTACAACCGTTATTTCTATCCTTATTCGTATTTTTTTGTGACTAATTTATTCAGAGGACATATACAAATATCACAGAGGTCAACGATGGGGAAGCTTGATGACACCCTGATGCTGAAGCAAACACCTCATTTTATGTAATTGATAGTAGGAGGATAACCACGGGACCTCAAATAAGCGCATAGACTCAAAAACTTGAGAATCAATTTTTTTTCCTTTGTGGAGGAAAGTTTTCCTCACAACAAGTACTACAAATCGTAGCAGAGAATAAAACAGTGCATCCTGTATTTCTTACGATGCTGAAGTGGCTAAGAAAATTCATTGCTATCGCGTAAATAGAATAGATTAACATGGATTGAATTAACTCAGAAAAAATCTAAGCACGTATCTGATTTAGCTTAAAACAGGTCCTCCTTATTAGCGCTGCCGCACGAGTGCTTTCTTCGCTCGCAGGCAGACTACTCTTCTTCCGTGCTCTAGCCGCTTCCAGCGTGCTTTACAACAGAATAGAACACAGTCCAGCCTTCTTTATTTGTTAAATAAAAGATGAACCTTTTGAAAGATAATGACTTTCGAATAAATATCAACTATAAATCAAGGTTACAGAGAGAGCAAGGGGCGAAGTGTGACACGCGACACAAGACAGAAATAATCTTCAGCAAAATAACATCTTTAAAAGTATATCATACATATATATCATATTATACACATATATCATGTGTGTATAAAAAAAAATAAAACGAGCCGCAAAACGAGAAGATGAACGCGATAACCAACCTTACAGTTCCGACATTTCTTGGTCAATAGCTTGTGATCAACCCCTCATTATTAGCGCTGGAGGAGTTTCTCCGCCCGCGGAAAGATTTGAGATGAGCCAGAGAGATTTACTGAGAGTCTGGCACTATTTATAAGTACAAGACCTCGGCAAACCTCTCGCTTGCTCGCGTTGCTCGCGTACTTTCCTTTTTACGAAAAAAAACTCGCACCGATGCACTTATAATGACGACCAGCGCGAAGTTTAAACGGTTAAAACAGTGACATGTCTTCTGGGAAAGGCTTACTCAGGCTCACTGCGATGCAACATTAACTGCATCTCGACAGTTAGGTATCATTACTGGAGGGCAGACCATTATTGCAACAAACAATGTACACGATAAAAGGTTAGAGCTAGTGGTGTTTTCTTTCCTTTTACAAAAAACAGATTTCGTGTCTTAGTTCTATTGCCGTTTGTGGCTTCTTAATTTTTTTTTTTTTTTGCAATCTTTTGTTAATCTTTTATCCCAGTGCGATCAAATACGCCATGATTGACATGAGTTAAATTCAGTGAAACTGAAACCATCAACTTTTCTCTTTGGCGGCTCAATAAGATGCGTTTTGATCTTTAATCTTTGTAAAACAATCTCTTCTTTAAATAAAGCCATCGCCGAAAGCTACTGAAGCGCTTTACCGGGTCCTAAAGATCTTTAAGAAGCTAGACACCACCATTTCGGGCCAAGATTTAATGGTAGAGGTTGATGGTTCCCGAAGTACTCCCAGAAGTCTTTGTGTCAAAAGCTTTTATGGGAACCTTACCTCTAGAGATGGTCGATAAAACTATCACAGAAGATTACAATCAAGACTTCACAAGAGAGCTAACGAAGGGTGGCCTTCGCAAGCAATGTTAAGACAAATAAAAAAAAACATAAAAAAACACCTACCAAGATAGGAAGAAAATTGTCTCGCAATTTTCATGGTTTCGAACCTGGTTAGTTAACGACTGATAGCCAGACAAGTATATAACGTAGATGTGACATACTAACGAACACAAGAACTAATCTGGACACAAGCAGTCAATTCTATTTTGGCGTTTTCTACTGCCTGGCAGCTACCAAGCAGTGATTGGTGGAAACTCATCTCGTCTTAGTTGTCATCTTTAAACTAGACAACATCTGATCATATCATCCCCAGCTACGACTGGATCGCCTACATCGAGGCATTTTCGTTCTATTTACTGCAGCTTTCCTTCAACAACTTGAACATTTCACACGTGTGTGACGTCTACCGATCGTCTGCATAGTAAGCAAGTTCTTTCCACCCGTGGCTCCATTCTTTCCTTCTCCTGGTGTTTTACTGAAGTAGTTTCAATCTTTTTCGGATTCTTCGCTTCTAGATCATATCCCTGTTTTCTTTTCCTCAGTCGGCAAAACAAAATGATGTTCACTCTGATCGACAGTGGAAGGCAGGCCTTTAAAGGAATCATGATTGTTCAATTAAGTTCTGAAACTGAAGAAATATAACATTGGTCAGACCTTACGTGTGAATGGTATTACGCACGTGCCCTGTGGAAGGCCTCGGTTAAATAATAACGAAAACAAAATAAGTAATTTAAAAATTGTAAAGAACGGTCTAGCGACATCAGATTATGACTCGTTATGAGAACAGCAGAGGTTGTTACATAACAATAGCGCAAACAGAAAAATTGGAGAAGGAGGGGCGTACCGTGGTGCCGTCTTTTCCATAAATTAAAATAGCGGCTCAACAGAAATTAAGTCCGGAAAGGGTAAGGGAAAGTTTGTTTACAAACTCGCCCACCAATAACCGAGTCGCTGAATACAAGTTCCTAGGAGGAGTCAGTTTAGATATATAGAGAAATGTAGAAACTCGCCCTTCTCCAATCGTAAATTCTATATAAAAGAAACCAAGCAGAATTAACCCCATACAAGAACTATTTACAAAAAAGAAAGAACCCTGCAAAAACAATTTTGCGATGCGATGTACGAATAATTCACACTAAGAGGAGATGCTAACTCGAAAATATTTTAATTTTTTTCCTTCTGGTAGAATATTGAAACATAACTGATATTTTTACTTTAATCTGAACAGTGAAGAGAAAAACAAAACTGAGCGACAATTTTGCTTCTCTGACAATGCTGCAGTCTGTGGCATGGTTTAATTTCTTTAATCCTGTGAACAGTGAAGAGAAAAATGAAACTAAGCGACAATTTTGCCTCTCTCACAATGTTGCAGTCTGTGGCATGGTTTAGTTTTTCTGTTTTCGGCGCAAGTCTAAAAATTGAAAACTTTAAATAGCGATCAATTTTTGTTTTTCGGCCAAAACACTCCAAATCGTTGGCAGTACTGCCCAAGAGGCGGGAAAAGGGGTCCATTTGTACGGTAAATTTTTTACCTCCAGCGCTCTCTCCCCAGGTCCGCTTCCTTGCTCAAGGGGTTTGGGAAGGAAGTGAGAGTTTAACTGTCTCTTCGAGGTCTTTCATGACATTTTGGAACGTCTTGTGTGTTTTTGTCCCTCCGTTATGTCCATTACAGTGAGCAGCCAGACTTTGGACGTTAGCTAAGAAGGAAAAAAGATCGTAGACATAGCATATTGGAGCGGGTGTTGTATCCATATCGACTTTTCAGGTGCCATATTGTAAAACATGGTTGGAATGGAGGTGAGGGAGAGGGAGGGGGTAAATTTTGGATACCATCCCCTCCCCAATGGCACGCCTGGAGTCTGCGAAGGAAGTGAAAGTTTCGCGCTCTTTTAGACTGTCCGTTCGCCGCCATCGTGGTAAGCAATAAAACCTTTGATGTGAGTAGGGACGGAAAAGTGTTAAAATTACTAATAGCAGCAGTGGATATAACAGTTTCGAGGCTTCTTCGAGCTTTTCAGGCAAGTACACATTGTATTTACATTTGGATTCTTGCAAAATCGCCCAATGACATGACTGCAACAGTGCAAGATTACGTAATCTTAAGCAAAAGTTAGATCGTGTTTAATTGTGATTACCTTGCGAGCAGTTGTGTTGGGGGTGAAATCTTCAATGTATCGCCTTAAGACGATGGATCTTCTCGTCTTGTTATGGGGGAAGATTTGACGAATTCGTCATCAAGCATCCCACAGATGACTGAAGATATAGGGCAATTGTTAACTTATGGCGGCTCTATTACTGGCTCTTCAAGGCCATCACTTTTCGGTAATGCAAGACGAAAAGGTGACGCTCTTGCGGAGATTATTTATGCGGAAATAACAGACAAAAATGTGAAGGGACCTCCTACGTATTAAGAACTGGTGGCAGACATATGTTATCATCAAGGAAACCGCTAATTTGATGTACGGTCAGTCCAAGGCAAGAGATGCATTCAACGATTCATCTTTAGAGTTGGTGATCACGCTCGAACAAACACCGAAAAATTGAGCCGTTCATTACGCTTTGTTAGAAAGGGAATTGCCGCAACGATAAATGTTGATCAAAATAAAGATGCTGATACTGTTTCGTACGCATTCAATGTTTTATTCCTTTCAGTACTATTAATATATCATGTTGAGTGTTGAAGACATGTGCCCATTTATTATTGGCAGCCGGGAAAAAAATGGGCCTTGACAAAAGCCTCCAAATTCACGCTAAAAGCTGAAAATTATTTTGAACCCTGAAGGGCGCTCATATAGACGGCTATACAAACAAGCAAATGAAGGTAGAAAAAAGAAGAAAATAGTGAACAACAGGCACTTAAGTCTAATAAACTTAAACTTAACCGAGCAACGACGTCCCGCGTGCACTGCTCCAGCTCGTCATTAGACAGGCGGTTGTGTAAAATTATCCCTTTCTCAAAACAAAACCTCCTAACTGACTTCGAACTAAGGTCTTTCTTGCTGGGAAATCTTTCTTTTAGAAATAAGCTCACCTCGGACTGTGTTTTTCTTTGAGTTATTACAAGATCCTTTATGTACTCAGCGCTGAAGTCGTTCATGTTTGGAGAAGTAACTTCGCGGTAAACGCGAATTTCCCGCTTCCTCCTTTCCAGAGAAGTGTAGTGTAGGAGGGGAGGGGTGGGGGGGCAGGGCCGGAAAAAATCTCTCAGCGCATGGAGGGAAGTGGATCTGGGGAGAGGGCGCCAGGGACAAAAAAATTACCGTAAGAATGGACACCTCCCCCCCCCCCCCTCTTGGGTAGTTCTGTCAACGATTGTAGTGTTTTGGCCGAAAAGCAAAGATTGAACATGGATTGCAATTTTCAAAATTCAATTTTTAGACTTCCGCCGAAAACAGAAAAACTTAGACATGTCACAGACTGCAACATTGTCGGAGAAGCAAAATTGATGCTCATTTTCAATTTTTCTCTTCATTGTTAACAGGATTATAGTAAGTATATAAGTTATGTTTCAATATTCTACCAAAAGGAAAAAAAAGTCAAATATTTTCGAGTTGGCACTCATATTTTTTATGATAAAATATAACGAGAATAAGAAAATTGACATTTATTTTCATTTTTTTATTTTAAACGAAAATTGAATGGACGAATGACGCACTGACCCACCATCTGCACACACATTGCATATATTCAGATGGTCAGATGACAACTGAATTATGGCCGTCGCTATCACTGAGAAAAAGTTCTTGGCTTTAAGAAATGTATGGTGCATTAACTTCAAACCATACAAAGGCTCAATTTCTGAATGTTGGAGTTATCTATCTTAAAGTGGGGTTTGGGGTGGGGTTTGAACTCAATGGCATATAGAAAAGTCTATTTTTAGTCCTATAAATACATATACATATATATATATATATATATATATATATAGGAAGTCTGCAAGTCGATTTTCGCGTGGAACAGTGCTCAATGCGTTGAAGCAGGCTTGTCGGGAAATGTAGTTACGTCCTTTTTTCCTCTCATAATATTTATATATATATATATAACTGCAGACAGTACTGTTTCGGCCTTCTGGGCCTCATCAGTGCAGTGCTGATGCTAGGATGGAGGTAAGGCTATATAGCCACCCCAAGTGATCTCACACGTGTGGTATCATCTAAGCCATGCCAGAGTGCTCAAACTAGATAATCTAGTGAGCATGCATAATGCAAGCAGCAATGACTCATCCTAGTAGAGTGCTCAATTTGGACATGAAAGCAAAGCTTTGTATGTCAAAGAGCTATATCTAACTGCAGACAGTACTTTTTTTTTTTTTTTTTTAAAATATAAAAGCCTGGAGACCAGGCAGTTTTATTTCGTCAATGATATCTATTTACAATTCTAATTGATTAAAGTATTCGAATTAAATTATGAGTTATTTAGGTGATTACAGGTCTCAATTAACTAATGATATTTTCTCTTACAGGCGGCACGAACAGCGCACGGGCTATAACAGCCCGGAGTAAGCGCCCACCCTGCAGACAGTACTGTTTCGGCCTTCTGGGCCTCATCAGTGCAGTGCTGATGCTAGGATGGAGGTAAGGCTATATAGCCACCCCAAGTGATCTCACACGTGTGGTATCATCTAAGCCATGCCAGAGTGCTCAAACTAGATAATCTAGTGAGCATGCATCCTGGCGTTCGTTCTGCACAGTGGCAAACGGAAGGACTGAGCATTCCATATGAATATATATATATATATATATATATATATATATATATATATATATATATATATATATATATATATTCATATGGAATGCTCAGTCCTTCCGTTTGCCACTGTGCAGAACGAACGCCAGGAAGTTTTCAATTTACTTTCAAGGTCCAAACTTTTATAATTCGCTAAATTCTGACATAACTAGTTCTCCCTCCTCCGCTTCTTTTAAAAGAAAGCTTAAGGAATTTCTTCTCTCTAGGTATTAACTTCTGTAAGGCAGTAATTCTTAACTAACTTACTTAATATGTGTGTGCGTGTGTTTGTGTGTACGTGTGCGCGGTCAAAGTTAATTACCATAAGTCCATATTGTAATTCTAATATAAGATTAGTTATTTTAAGTGAGAAAGCCTGACTTGTTATAAGCCTCGTGGTTTCTTTCAGGTTTTCTCGCCATTTATTTTCTGTCATCAATTTTCTTCATTTTTTTTTTCCATCTGTAAATGTCGTATATGGCAAAATAAATATTGTATTGTATATATCAAATAAAATATTAGAAAAAATACAGCTGGTCCCAGTCGTTTACGATTATCATATACGCAAAGAGCTTTTACGCGCACAAATTCATCTTCAGCGTCTACGCACCTTTTTCTGTTTTTATTTATTTCTCGATTCTACCGGATACTGTTTCACAAATTGAATGATAAAGCAGCCTACCATTTGCCCAGAAACAGGCATTGGCTCTTTGACCTTGTCCAACTTTTGGCTCATCAGGAACTTTTCACTCCAACTTTCAATTTCGTTATACAACGTCCGGTGAGTCGTTTTCTACTAATAAAAAAGGTCGTTTCGTATGACGGTTTATTTTTGACTAAGTAATAATAAGTGCGCATAACTTTCAGTCTGACCTCGTTTTATACGACAGCTTATGATTAGTTGCACCATCATCCTTTAAGTGGTATATTAACAAGACTCACAGCAAAACCATAAGGTAAGTTTATGCATTTTTTTTAACAATTTCTTTTTCAAATGATGATTTCTTTAGCATTTTTCTGCCTAGTAAAATAATGTTTGAATAAAGGAAAGGAAATAAATAGAATATTTATTTCGATCGTGGTATTGTTCACAGCGAAGACGAAGACCTATATGCCAAAAAGTTATTTTTCAAAAGGATTTTCGGATTTTCGAAAATTTTGTCGTTCAACGAAATTGTATGATACAAGACGTTTTATCATCAGGTTAGGATTTGTACGTGATGCGTAATCGCCGAATTGTTTTGAGACAGAGGTGGTGTGATCGTAGCTTTTTGGTGAAAAGTGTTGGTGGCCGGTTTTGTCTTTAACATAATATCCAGGAGTCTTGAATTTTTGCCAACGTTTACTCGTAATTGTTTCCAGAGTTTTAAACAAAGCTAACTTTAATTTGAGGCAATCTTCGTATTTTGTACCTTTATTAATCGCTCATGGCAAACATTTGTATGAAATATTAAATTGATGCAAAACGGGTTTATTAAAATTTCCTCCATTGGTAGAGAGAGAGATCGAACTCATCATGTTACGTCAGGGGGAGTCAAAATCTGCTGAAAAATGATGCATCTGTTCTATTCACCGCCAGCTAAACATTAGGGTACATTTGATCGCTTGCATTGGGATGAGTTTTTTAGACTGGTGACCAATAATTAACGTTACATGTAAAGACTGGGATCTTTTTCAAAAAAATTTGTCGCGGGTAGGAAAAAATGGACACATTGTGCTTTACGTTGTGACATATCCAATTTTAATAATACTCTAGCGAAGTCTGTCTAGTTCACCCACAAATTTGGGAATGTCATTTTTAGTCGCTATCATTCACATATCGAAAAGGAAAAAAAATAAAATGGAAAATGAGATAAGCTAGTGGCCTATTTATAAGAAACAAATTGCCTTTTCATGCTATTGATGAACTATTTGGAAAATGTACAAAAATTATTCTTTCAACTCCCATTGTCACCTCGTTAATACGGTCGCCAAACGAAAGCACCCATATGATAGATAAAAACTAGACTGGTCAACTTTTTGCTTATAGTAAAAACATGTGTACCGCCCTCGCAATTTCAGATGACACGACTCCTACAATGAGAAAAACCCTCAGTGACCTCTATCTAGGTTTTGAAAGGCAATACTGGTCAATATTCAGACCATTTAATCTCAATGAATGGACAGGGATCCTTAAGTTTCAATGCTGGCGGGTATTCTCCACTCCATTAAAAACATTTCCTCTTACATTTATCAACGAGGCAAATCGTATATTATTATTGTAATCATTTTCCATATTTCTTTTAGTGCACGTAGAGCTCATTGAATTAAACATGGTAAATACTTATTCGTCCGTTAATAAATAAACATGCGGTTAATCTTCCACAAACTCCTTCCACGATGCATAAATTTCGTTGATCGCGACTTTTGCGTCTTATCGCGATATAATCAATCCAACGTAAATATGAAATGTTCAAGCTACTCGCACAATTTTGATTCTGCTGTTAGCCGGCCTCACATTTGGCGATTTCGTTCTTAAGCTTTAGATGCGTAGATAAAAGCCATAAAAGAAACAAAATTTCATATAGAGAAAGTTGAAACACCCGTTCAGGAAAACGCTCGGTTGGCAAGTCCGGCAATAAAAAATAATCACAGTGATAAGCAAACTCGGAGAGAGCTGCAACTTGAACTCGTATTGAAATGCTGCTTAGAAACAAAGCGATTATACTTAATAAAGCTAGAACAAAGACAATGTTTTAACTTTACCTAATTTGCTTATTCTTGGTGATATTACTACCACGAAAGTTTAATTTTACAGTGCGTTATCGTCAAGTGAATCGTTATCGTCCTCTAAAGTTAGTTTACAAATGCACATCGACTGTTGGTTGCATTTCGACGACAATCGCACTCATTGGCCCGATTTATACTAGAGACGGATTATCCGTCTAGACGGATCATCCGTCATACGGATAATCCGTCCAAGTATAAACCCGAAGACGAATTTTGACGAATAATCTGTCTAGATATAAATCGTTCGCGAGTTTCACGACGGGTGTCTCGGTGTTGAGCCGAGTGGAAGCCTGGCGAGAGCTTAAATATGGCGGCTCTTGTAGCCTTGTTGATGCAATCGAGAAGAACAGCATTGGATATGACGGTATATCAGAGAAGAATATCCTCTGTCAAGCGCATGTTTGAGCCGGAAAATAGCTTAATGAACTTCATGTTACCCTTTTCTCTCGCTAATCTTGCTCAAGATAGGAAGACAAGAAGTAGAGATGAGATAAGAAACAAGAAATGGTGGGAGGACGGCCTTCAAAACTGGTCGGAGTCGCAGTTTAAAAAAAGACTTCCAGTTAATCGAGACACATTTCATTTCATTCTTGGAGAAATTGAAGATTTAATTACAAAGGAAACAACGCGGTTTAAAAAACCGACAAGCCCAGAATGTCAGTTGGCATTAACATTGTACAGAAAGGCACATGGGATCTCATTCAGCACAGTGGGTGATCTTTTTGGAGTTGCGGCTCCGACAGCCTGCGAGATTTTTTGAACTGTTACCAGTGCTATTGTTACAAGGCTGTACGATAGATTTGTTTGCCTTCCAAGAAATGAAGAAGAATGGAAAAAAGAGCTGCGCTGCTTCTTGGAAAATTGGGAGTTCCCGTGTGTTGCCGCCTGGGATGGTTTTCATGTGTATATAAGTTCTAACTTGAAAAATTTCTTTAGTTTCAAGAAAAGATACTCCGTAACCAATATGGGGCTGATAGGGCATAACAAACGCTTTTTGTGGGCAGGGGTAGGTGCTCCGGGCTCCATGCATGATTCCACCCTTTTGCAATCCTGTCCTATTTTCCATGCATTTGAAGAAGGGGAAGTGTTGCCCAGTAAATCGTTACATCTCCCTGAGCATGGAGAAATCCCCTTTGTGACTGTGGGCGACAGTGCTTTTCGATCTCGTGTATGGCTAATGAAAGCTTTTCCTGACACTACTGGAGACCCAGCAGAAATTAATTTTAACAAAAAGTTAAGATCTGCTCGAGTTGTGTCTGAACACGCATACGGGATGCTTAAAGGGCGATGGATTGCAATAAGAAAAACATAAAGCGTATCATTATGTGTGGCATAACATTACATAACATTGTATACACGTGAATGATCCATGCAAGAGGCGGTGGAGGTCGGACGTGCAAGAGCTTAACCTCATTCGTTGAAGACGCCATGGTATCCGTGATAAAAATGAAGTTCGAAGAATCAGGAAGGAGGTAGTTGACTGGCTGTGGTCATTATCATAGACATGGCAACCATTCTAACAGTTATAAGTATCACTTTATTCACATGGATGTTGTAGTTCAAAGCAGGAATAAGTTCATTCAAAGGTTAATCTCCATGTTTATGTTGTCGTTAACTAAGTAAGGATACATTCCTTATTCTTTTGTTAATAAATGTTAAGACTGAAAATTAACATTTGCCAATATAGCATGTAAATGGTGCTACCTGTAACACTTCAGTAATTTACAGTGTTTGAAGTTTCACAATGAGATATTTCAGTGCATGATTTAGTGTTCAGCAGGAATTGTAAATGTATAAAATCTTTGTGGTTAAGTGATATCCAGAAATATTCAAGGGTGAGTTAATTGTTAGCAATATTTATCAAGAACTTAATGATTTATCTGGAGGTCACAAAACCTCTCAGCTGAAACTGGTTTTTATTAAACATTGTTGCCAAGAAAAATTGTGAACATAATATCCATTTATCACTGATTGAAATTAACTTACCCTGGACACTATGAAGTGGAGAAATCATTCATTGTCTTTTTGCATTAGCAAACATCAAGAACTACCTTCAGCTCCCAGAAAGGAGTTTAAAAGTTCAGTGATCAACAATATTGCTAAACTGGAATAATACTTTATTCAAATGGAATTTTTTTAATGGAACAGTAGTTTTACCTTAAATGAGTGAAAGCCTTCCCCTCTAAAACAGGTAAAAGTTAGAAGCCATGTTCGTCTTTACCTAGAAAGCTACTCAAACGTAGTGCTAGAATTGTTTACAATACCTGGTAGAACATTTGTAACACAAATTGTGAATGATCAATAAAGTTCCTTTTATAAGTAGGAGTTGGAAAAACAGTCCTTTTAATATAGCAATCTTATCATTAAACTTGCAAGCTAGTTTTTTCTGTAGCAAAGGCAAAGTATGAAAAGTTAACAAGGCAATGAAGTAACAGTGACATATACTGTAAACGCTTACTTGGAGTTGATTTACTTAATTTAACTGAGTGTAGTCAGATGTGCCACCAGGGCTTGTTGAAGAATAGTAACCTTTGGAATCAGTCTCTGAAGGCATACTATACAAGCCATGCTGAGGAGAGACATATGGTGTTGCAGATGTAAAGGCCAGCAAGGATGGATTGTGGGCTTTCTGCTCCTGGAAGGGGTAATACTGCTGTGAGGTCAGTGGTAGGCTTTGACTAGGGGCTTTTTGCAAAACCAGCTGCATCATCAGTTGTTCATGTCGCCTATTTGCTTCTGCCTGTTCTTGTTGAAATTTCAAGAACATTTCATCACGTTTTCGGTCTGCTTCCAAAATCCTGTTCAACCTTTCATCTTGAGCGTGGTTTACACTCTGCGAATATGTTTCCATGGTTTTACACAGCTGAAGTACTGCCGCTGTCTGGGTCTTAGGTTTTATGTGCTGCTTAGGATGCAGTCCTATCTTGGGCTTTTTAGACACTTTTTTCTCCTTTTTCATTTCCTCCTTATTGCTTTCATCTTCACTAGCCTTTCTTTTGTCACCGCCATGATGTACCTCAAGCTTGTTGTCACCTTCAGGGACTGAGAGTGGTGTTGTTGATCTTTCCTCACTGCTTTCATCAGTGCTAGAAGAGTGATCCATTTCTTCTTCTCCAGAGCTTGCATGCACTGATACAACAGAGGTAAAAGACCTTTCTTCAGCTATGTCGCCAGCAGAACAAGCCACGTCGGTAAATTCATCCACCCCCTCTGTAAAAACAGGATTAAGAGTATCGTACCACCTTGTACATTCTGTTTCTTTCGATGATAGCCCACTACCAAACGTGATTTTATTCTGGATGTGCTTCCACTCTCGTTTGAACCATTTATATTTTGACCTTAACTGTTCAACTGTAAACTCTTTGACTTTCATCTTTCTTGCCTCAAATTCCTTCTTCAATTCTTCTTGAATTTCTTCAAATATCTTTCCTTTTGAGGACTTCTTCAGCGCCAAACGTTCCAGTACTGTAGCCCACCCAAAGGTGTAATCACTTCCTCTGTATTGTGGGTCATATATAACTTCTGCGAAGACGTCCGTGTCTTGATCTGTCCAAGTCAACTTCTTGTTTGCTTTCTCCTTCTTTTTTGTGGTTGCTTTCGAGGGCACGATTACTTTACCGGATGCCATCTTGAAATAGGCATCCCAGGAAACCTTGCAAAACTATAGAAACCAGTCTCTCTCATATGGAAACTTCGTCAAAAACCGTCTTCGTTTTCCGTCTAGATAAAAATTTAGAGACGGATGATCCGTCTAAGACGAGCTATCCGTCTGTTAGCACGTCTTGAAGACGTGCTGACAGACGGATCAGCCTGAGACGAATTTTGCTCCATAATTCGTCTTAGTACCGAATTTATATTTAGAAGAGTTATCCGTCTGGGACGGATGATTCGTCTCTGACGGATAACTCGTCTCTAGTATAAATTCGGCCATTCAGTTTTAATTCAATTTTCCAAAAAAGAGAGTTCTTAGGCACGTGTCCACTTTCAGGACCAGTTTCGCGGCCGAATATCTCTCCGTTAACAGGTGCATTTCTGCCAGTGAAGTTACATTTTCCATGAGCCGAATAACCTGACCTAGACGTCTCTTCCATCAGATGTAGTCCTTCTGGGGCGGAGAAAATAAAACAAAATATGACCGAATTCACCTATCTTAAACATATGCTACCTATCAGCTATGTACTTTGTCATTAAACAAAAGCGGTTAATATGATGCCAAATGGAGCAGTGAATAAGAAATAAGAAAAATGATCATTAACAAGAACGACACTGATAGTGATAATGACAAAAATATAAATTATTGTGATAACAATAGTAATATTATTATCTGAATCGAAAGGAGGCCAACATGGATGTCGCTGTAAAATGTTACGAAGGATTCGAGAGAAAATGGAATTTCCGGCGTTTGAGTGGATACGAATCGAATTAGTCGGAAATGAAATATTTCTGCGGCACGGGAGAAGTGGGGATTGGGGCAGTTGAAGTGCAGCATGGGCAGAATGGAATGTTCTAAAAGGGATGTTTATCACAGAAAGCATTCTAGGCCGACACCTCGTCTTGCTCACGTTAGTTTTTAGTATATATTTGATTTACTAGTGACAGTTCGAGTTTTGTAGGGGTTTCTTACCTTGTTTGCGTTTACTAAAATTATTTAGAGCTTTCCGTGCTTTGTTGGAACACATGTTTGGTAAACAAGGGCAAAGATCTTCCAGCCGTGTAGCCTTCGTAGGATGGGCTTTTCAATGCATGAGCCATGGATCCTACCCCGATTTCCTGCCGAGTTTTTTGTTTTCCCTATTGGGGTTTTTTCCGGCAGGTTTTTTCTGGCAGGTTTTTTCTGGCAGGTTTTTTCTGGCAGGTTTTTTCTGGCAGGTTTTTTTCTGGCAGGTTTTTTCTGGCAGGTTTTTTCTGGCAGGTTTTTTCTGGCAGGTTTTTTCTGGCAGGTTTTTTCTGGCAGGTTTTTTCTGGCAGGTTTTTTCTGGCAGGTTTTTTCTGGCCTCTGTTCTGACAGTATTCTGTGTAAACTGTCGCTCAGCTCTGTTCTAGTTTTTCCACCACATGTTTGAATGTAATAGAAGTTGTTGTACAACTTATTTTTATATGTGAGGTGCTCGGCCGATACAGCCATAATAAACCTCATGGTTTTACTAATTCATGTTGTACTGCGTAGTGGAACTGAAATGTACTGTTCAGATCTGTAAATGTTAAACTACAAGATATGTCAATTTTTTCAAATTAATCATGCGTGATTGTTCGTTATTTGCGTTCATTGTAAGAGTACATTGTTTCCTTTGGTAGGCTGCCTTACTTATTCAAGCTCACAACCCCAAAAGTGGTTTCACCCTGGCATGGAGAGTCGACTCGCCCGATACATCAATACAAAGTCTAAGCCAAACAATCCCTTTTTTTATGATAAGCACTGTAGAAGTAAACCTCGCCATCTCATTGCAGGAACTCATTATAAAACGAAAAATTCCTTCTTTTTTAAAAGTACGTTGTATTTCGTTGTTAACGCAAAAGTAAGGTCTCAATTTTTTTGTAAATTTACGAGCAACTTTGTTGCTATTCACTTTAGATTTTTTTTGTCACTGTTAGTGATTTCGAAAAAGTAGCAAAACAAAAGATTTCATTTAGTTACGAAATAAACCGTTATTCGTGTTGAATCGAGAGTCTGGGAATAAGTGAAAGAAAACAATGAAATCCTATACCTTTCAGCGGAAGGTTTACTCAAAATCGCAAAATTTGTTACTTTCTTTTCCATTTTCCTTTTTGTAACTGCCTGAGTTTGTAAAGTTAGATACAACAAGTTAATGATAGCCTAGTTCGACTTATGGCCTCTGTATACTACGTTCTTCTAGAAAATAACTTATTTGATTTTGAATGAACAATTCCATTTGCAGGCCACTTCAAACATCCAAACAACAAATTTGTCAACTTGTCATGATGATGGGTAATTTTCAACTTCGAGAAGCGTCAATGTGTTTAGTACTATTTACTCTTACCGGCGCTTTAGGGAATCTTCCATTCGTCAAAGGTGAAACATGCAATTCAAATCTCAAGAGTAAGTAGTGTTAACTTCTTCTAAATGTTCTGGTCAAAGAGCGTGTTTATGCGAATGTTTTTCTTGTATGCACAATAAATGAATGTGTGTATGTACAGAAAGTGTAAAATAGCTACCAAACAAACAGCTTCTAGTTAGAGGATCTAAAGGATGCAGGCATCTTCATCAAAGTATTTAGCATGTGTATATAAGAAAGGACGAAGATAAATTCTTGACTAACCCAGTGTTTAAATAGACAACGTCTCGGCCTTCGGCCCTCTTCAGGTGGAACATAAAAGGTAAAAATTAACATTAAAAAGCTGCATTAAAACTCGTGATCGATCAAGAGTTTGCGAACCACACTTACTTAATTTATAAGATGGATTTATCAATAATCTTTCTCGTTGTCTGATAGGCAATAAAGAGATTGTATATTAATGTCTTTTCAACTACACATTTATTGATAATCTTTCTCATATACAAAGAGATTGTGCATTATACATTTTCTTTTATCATTATTCAATCTCTCCAACCCAGTTAGACCTGTTGTGGACATCTCTTCACGTCCAGAAAACAGCACATTACCCATTGGTGCCTCCATTACCCTGATTTGTACAGGGGAGCCCAGAAGAGAAGATGCAATGTATCTGGATAGATATGCCAAGTATGTCGAGTGGTACGATCCACAGGATAACAAAGTTGAAGCTAAGTGCGAGCAGCCTTTAAAAGGAGAAAGAAAAAAACTTTTAAGCTGCCCATTAGCGCTTAAAAATCTGACTGTTGACAAATTTGGCCGCTACACCTGCCAAGCCGGCAATCGTTACATAAATCACTGCACAAGGAAATCATTTGAAGTAGTGATTCAAGGTAAGCAAACCAGGCTTATCATACCTTTGTAAACAATTATTCCACTCGTGCTTGATGGATATGCGATGATAGTTTGCCAACGAGGCTCATGGGGCCGAATTGGCTATAATCATCTCATATCCAACAAGCGCGAATGGAATAATTGTTTTATAGAAAACGCCTCAAAACATATGTACACAAATCTTCCCAACTTTATTCTGCATGAACAAACGGAAGTCTGAGAAACTGTGAAAAGGGTCGGGGCTGTTTTATTGACAAAAAAATTGGTGTTCGATAAAACTTACGAAAAGATTGGCGTGGCTGGGTCTCATTTTAGTACCCATGACCACAGCATTAGTTTGTTTGTAGTAGTTGTACTAGAAAGAATATATCGGTGAAACAGGTGGACGACTAGCCGACCCGGATATCGAGAACACCTTCCGGACACAGAAAGAAATGACAAGGACGCATCCAAACCAATCGCTAGACGCTTCTATCTCCCTAACCATTCTAAGTAGCATAAGGCGGTTCGCAGCTTTTACCTGCATCTATGCAGTTTGGAAAGCCGCAAAACTCTACAACAGAAATTTATCCTTCTAATCGGCACTCTTAATCCCCAGGGTATCAACGAGCGCTTTTCATTCCACTAATTTATTCTTTTTTTCTCGTCACCATGTTCCCACCAATAGCACAGCTCCATTTTCTGAATATAAACACACACCCACAACCCACAATTACTCCAATCGCTTTTATTACGGGCTAACGCTCGAAACGTCAGCTTTAAACTCTTAAAGTGCCATTATGATTATAAAAGTTTAATGAAATTGCTATTTTTGAAACCTCGTATTGGGCTGACTCACCAGTCCAAACCGTTTTTTAATCAGAGCACAGAAAGTCGGTTTTTCGGAGCGTATTTTTTGATCTTTTGCTGTCCGTCATTAATGAAGCACGTTCCAGCCGCTTAGGAAGGGGCTTGGAATCGAGTAAGCGGAAATGACGTCAAATTCTCGACTCGAAATACACACTTTGGCTAATTTTAATAGAGCCGCTTGCAAGTAAAAACCCTACAAACTTGCAATTCAGGCGGAATCCTGAGGGAAATGGTTGGCTGGCGGTGCGTCGTCGAAGGATGCAGCAATGCTCCTGATCAAGAAGTTGGATTTTTTTAGTGCACGCTAGTCCTAACAGCAAGAGTGACCGCGACAAATGGGTAAGATTCGTGAGAACGCATCGAGCCAATTTCAGTCCTCTGGGACGATTCATGGTTTACTCTGAACATTTCGACAAAGATTGCTTCGAAAAGGGGCCATTATGTAGAGGGTTCTCGACGTACGCCTCGTTCAGGCTCTGTATCAACTATTTGGCTGCAAAAAACCGCCCAGGAGCCTCCTTCTTCAAGATCTGAGCGAAAACGTAAGAGGGTAAGTAGACACGTGCTTCTTGTTTGCAAGTATACTTCACCATTTATATAGTTATATTTCAAAATTTACGACACTTTCTTATTTAGGAGGTCAGCGACTTACTTTCCTTCATTGGGACCAAGACATTGTCTGTTGGTAAAGCAGAACTGGGAGATCATTTGAAATATGCTTCTGTAAGTATCATAGATGAGGACGATTGCAGACTCCAAGTAAGGCTCTAGATCTAGTGAGGATCATTTTGAATTCATGTCACTGAATAATATTTGTATTTTATATACAAGTACGTGCAAACTATTTCTTAACTACATCTGTCTCTTTAGAATTTCATGCACAGTTACACTCCTCCGATGGCTGGCCCTTCGCATCTGCTGTTGGTGGTGACATTGTAAGTTTTCCTTGTGTTTAGAGATGAAAATTATATTGAACAATACTAAGAAAGCATTTTGGCTTGCAGAATGACTCAAATTCCCGGGTAGCTGCTTCAGATGCTTCAAAGAGTTTCTTGCCTACGGTGACTAGTACACCAAACATGGTATTTACAGTATAGATGTTTCCATTTGTATCCTGCTATCAAGCTTACATATTCTGCCTCTGATAACATTCATACTTCCCTAACAAGTAGATTTCTTACCTACTGGCTGAATAATTTCAGCTTTATGCTTGCTCAAAAACAATGTCCTCTTTAACGAAATAAAACAAATTTTTGTTTGCAGAATGTTACTGGTGAGCAGATACATGGACCTACCTTGAAAAGTTTAACAGATGAAAGCTGTCAGAGGGATCTGATGGAGACTAATACTCCCAAAAAGATGTCTTTTTAATAGAGATCTTAGAAGATAAACCCGTGTTATTTTTGGTATTAACATCTCTTCTATCTGTTACTGTCATTCTTATCAGGTACCTGATGTGGAGGACGTCACTTCGGAGACAACACCTTATTCTAGCTGTCCTGAGCGTGAAAGTTTGAAGAAAGAGAGGAAAAAGTTAAAGAGAAGGTAAAAGTCAGAGACCTAAATGTTAAGATTGGTCACTTGAAGGATACATTGCAGAAAAATTAGGAGGATTGGGCAATGCCATTTAAGGAACTTGAGAACCAACAGCCAGCTCTAGTGACATCGGGTGTGTTAATTATTACCTTCTCATGGTTATAGAGTTGTGCAGTCTCCTGTTAAGAGAGGCTATCGGTAACTACTTTCAAAACATTTGAAATTTACGTTATCATATTAGTTGATAATACTTAATTACCCTTTTATACCCTCCCACCACCGCAGCACCACTCTCAGTTTCTTTAGAAACTCACCTCCTTTATTCATATGCCTGACGTACTTCCCTCTGAGCACGAGAATATGATCATAAATGGGTATACGTAAGTCTCAAAGCAATTTATCTTGTCTGGCGCTATGGTGGGAAAGACGGAAACATGACAGATGTAGCTGTAAAGAAGTTATAAGGTAGGTACACGAAATCGAAATGGCTTCTTGCTAATTCCTAAGTTAAGCCTTTCCTGAGCGGTATACCTCTAAACTGATTTTTCTTTTGGTGGTAAACATCCATAAAGTCTACTACTGTCTCCTCTGAACGCTTTCTGCAGCCTCAATCAAGCCACTTTTTTCCATACATAATTTTGATACGATAAGCGACCTATGTAAAATGAAGCAATTTAAGAAGTTATTCCCTTCTTTTTTCTCTGTCATTGTAGACCCTAGTGCCATTGCCAAAGAAACCTTGCTTAATGAGATAAGGACCTTAAAGCAAGCTGGAAAACATCTTAATATTGTCACTTTGATTGGCACAAGGATAGAAGGAGGTAAGTCAGTTTTCGAAGATACAACGTATTAGAAATATGCATGTTTACTGGGTGATTGACAGTAACAAGGTAATGTTCAGCCGTCTGTAACGTCAGTCAGAATAGTGCAGGTACTGAACTTATGATTAAAGAAAGATAAGAACATTTTCCGCTGAGCTAAGTTCAGGGAAGTTCATATGGAATTTTTTCCTTTACTTTTGGCCACCGACTAAACCTAAAATACCAACGAATCACCTTTTGATCAACTCAAGGTGCTGATAATGTCCAGTTTCGTTCTCTTGTCAACTCTTATGTGTTCGCTCAACTCTCGCAAGGAAACGTTCTTGTGGTCACTGAATTGATTCATGGTGGCAGTCTTGAAAATCATTTCAAGGCGCCAGGGGAAAGGAACAATTATCATTATGTCTGCTGTAAGCTGAATGACCGGCAGCTGGTCACAATTGCATTTCAGATCGCCATGAGGATGCAGCACTTAGAGGAGAGAAAGGTAAGATCCGGTAACAATGTGTAGAAATAAGGCAAATTTGCCAACCTTCCATTAGAGATGACTACTCTCAAGAGATTACAAACAGATTATGATCTCTTGCTGCACTAAATATAACGCGGGCAGTTCGAGGTTGTAAAGTTCCTTAAGGATACATTCAGGATCTTTTGCATTTTGTTATAGGCCACCCAATCATTGGTGAGCCTCTGTTAAGAAAAATATGTATAAATGCGGGCAATCCCAGCTTGTAAATTGGCTTCAGGACACATTGAGGATCCTTCGCACTTTCGTATAGGCCACTCAATTAGTGAGCGCCTCTAAGCAAAAAAAATTACATTGTCTTCTCTTACAGTTTTTCCATTGCGACCTAGCAGCGAGGAATATTTTTAGTCGATGCCAACGTGGTGGCTAAAGTTGGAGACTTTGGATTAGCCAGGGACATATCCGTTGCTGGTATATACACAATAACCTCAAGGGTAGGCACGCTTTGCAATCAAAGTCAATGACTAAACAGAAAAATTAAACAAACACGGAAACACTTAAATTGATGCTCTTCCTTGGTACAATCGAGCAGAAGAAATTAATTTCTTCTAATGATATAATTTACGATGAAACTCTCAACGAGCTGTGTATCATGTGACACGTTTACTTAATAATCATAAAAATTACAATTTTTTTCGAATGTGATTGATGGATTAGGCGCTTTATATTTCACAAATTTTTCCGTTGATGTATAATCGGAAAGTTGGATGTAACTGGAGACCTGTAATCGAACAGTTAAAGCAGCCAATCCTACCATCCCACTCAGCTAAATCCACCAAACGCAGAATTGATTACAATAACTACAGCGACAACCACTTACCCAACCATCAGGGGAGCTTCGTGACAGACAAATCGGACTCCCGCTTCGTAGCCGTCCGATTTTTAAATCACTCGTATGATTACCGACAAAATTGGACTCCACTCGGACTTATTATCATTATTAACTACGCGTTAGTTTCTAAACTTATGATAATGTTAATAACAATAATAACAACGGCCATGGTAATTATTACTCTGGATTTTACTAGAAATTAATAATAATTACAAACTATCGTATATCTTAACGTCAAAAAAAACTCGCTTACTATTAATGAATGCATCCTTCTGTTTCATAAGTCATCCGCTTCCCAGTTTCAAAGGGCATTGCCAGCACCATGAAAAGTAGCTTGCTCATATGAATCTATCTTTTCAACAGGGCAAGGTTTCGTGCAGATGGTCGTCGTTAAAATCTCTACGAGATCTGCATTTTACATCCATGAGTGATGTGTAAGTTTCATTTTGTATTAAATACTGTCAGATCTCTGTCTCTTGACTTCGAGTCGGAAGTATTGCCTAGTGGAAAGGATTTCCAAATAAAAAAAAAAAACCTCTGCCTTACGCTCTAGTATATCCCTTGGAGCATTATTATGGTTACACTTGGGCTTCCCTTTACGTTGTTTGTTCGTCTTCGTGTACATGCCTGTTGTATCTATACCTATTTGCATTTATGGACACACCTTGAGAACTTAGTATGACTTAAGTAATTCCTTCCTTCAAATCAAGCATCATATGCACATATTACCTGATTGAAATTAATACCAGAGGCAAGGTCCACATAAAAGGAAAGACTCAACGTCTTGAGTGATGTAAATATCCATTAAACACTAAAAGAATACAAGGAGACTCGATCTTTAATCAATTCAGCGCTAATCATTCGAGCTCCTTATTCTTTGAAGTTATTAACCCTCTCACTCCTAAGATCTCATTGTTAATTCTCCTTACTGTCTGCCATACTATTCTTTAGATTTTATTCGGAGAATTTGATATGGGTTCAACTAATTATCTCCTTATTGATATTTTTTTCATCTCATCACTTGCCTGCTTCATATTGTATTGATATTGTAAGGAGAAATTCTGTCTTGGTCACTTATGGGAGTTAAATTTGGTATCGTTCTACGGGAAATCACCACTTATGGTAAGAGTGATGTGTTATTAGCTACGTGCGACTTAAAACGACATCCTAAGAACTGCGAATCATGTTCTCGTCATGAGGCCCCAATCCATAATGCAGCCCAAAATTAGCAAGGCTCTTCTGTAAAGCTAACCATATAGACACAAGCATCTTCTTGTAAATGATTATTGTCAGTCAGACGAAACTGAACAAGATGAGAAGGCCACTTCCAGGTATAGGTTGTGCTCGTGTCAAACATTTTATACGTACTAAATCTTATTTGTCACAGTGCTGCACTAAATTTTATCGATCTAAATCAGACACATAAAGTCTTCGCAAGTCTTTATTTATTTACAAAGTTATTGCTGAATTATTGTCTTTGAAAACTGAAATGGTTAAAGCATATTTTATTTCTGCCAAACAGGTGAGTTGCCATACCCTGACATCACGGGGCCAATTGCTTTAGTAAGTCGACTTGCTTCGGGATACCGGATGCCTCGTCCCGACCGATGTTCAGAAGAACTGTAAGCTCTAAAGTCTTAAATAACGCTAGCAAAACTAAATTAAATCATTTAATATGAAGACGGCTTCAAATAATGGATGTTTACTTCCCGGATTCTTTTAAATTAATTGAAAAGCGTTTTACTCTTCGAGCAAAGTCTCGCAAGATCCACTGACACAATTTTTCTCGTTGATCAAAACGATGCATTGAATCAGTCGTGATGATTTAAAACAATTTGTACATCAAATTAAATGTCACATTCGGCCAATAAGTGATCTTTCCGATGATCATTGTCATGAGTTCAAAATCACCTCTTTGCACCCCTTTCCACGCTTGGTATGGTCCATTCAGATGCTGAGAATATCAGTTGCAAGACAATGTTAGCTAATACTGTATTGAATTCTTAGATATGAGCTCATGAGTTCTTGTTGAAAAGAAAATCCTTTGAGGAGACCAGCCTTTCGCAGATCACCCAACAGCTGAAGAATTTTTTGCAAGAAGTGAGGGTAATTAATGGTTGTATTTAGAAGTTTTCTATTTCTTCCCGTCCTTTCGCTCTTCTCAAAATTATATCTGCCCTCTTCTTCCTACTTCCATTTATTCATCTTTGCTTCCCTTCACCTTTCCATGGATCCCTCTGTCACTCTGTCAGTCCTTCTGATAAACCTCTTATCTCCAACTGCAGCTATCGATCCATTCATTCGTACACATAGTCATCCACCCACTTGCTTTTCCGTCTATCTGTATGACCTTAGCTTCTTTTCGTTCCTTCTTTTGCATGTTCCTAAGTTCATTCTTTGCTTAGATTTAATTCTTTTACAGTACAACAGTTATTTATATCGTTATTCTTATTTTTTGTGACTAATTTATTCTAATGATTTATTTCAGAGGACATATACAAACATCACAGAGGTCAACGATGGAGAAGCTTGACGATGACACCCTGACGCTGAAGCAAACACCTCATTTTATTTGCTTACTAATATAGGAAGATAACTGCGAGATCTCAAATAAGCGCATATATGTATAAGGTCTGATAGTCATGATTAAAGCAATTTTTTCTGAACCAGGTACCGACTAGACTCAAAATTTAGAGTCAGTTTGTTTTCCTTTGTAGAGGAAAGTTTTCCTCACAATAGGTATCGCAAATCAAAGCAAAGAATAAAACGGTGCATCCTGTATTACTTACAATGCTTTAGTGGCTGAGAAAAAATCATTGCTAGCAGGTAAATAGACTAGACTAACGTGGATTGCATTTTCTCAGAAAAAAATATTAGTACTTATCTGATCTAGCTTGCAACAAGTCTTCCATATCAGCGCTACCGCAAGAGTATTTTCTTCGCTGGCAGGTAGACTACTCTTCTTCTGTGCTCTGGTCGCTTTCAGCGTGCTTTACAACAGAATAGTACACAGTTAAGGCTTCTTTATTTGTTAAATAAAGAGATGAACACCTCATTAGTAGCGCTGCAGGACAGGCGTTTCTCAGCCCGCGGAAAGATGTGAAATGAGCAAGGGAGAGATTTGTCGGGGATCTGGGACTAATTATCAGTACAACACCTTGGCAGACCTCCAGCCGGCTCGCGTTGCTCGCGTTGAACCGAGGCGCTTAAAAGTGAGGACCAGCGCGAAGGCTAATCGGTCACAACAGTGACGTATCTCCTGGGAAAGGCTTACTCAGCTTTATGCGATGCAACAATAACTGCATCTCGACAATCATCAATCATTACAGGAAGGCTGGCCATTATTGCAACAAGCAAAGTTTAGAGCTAGTAGTGTTTTCATTCCCTATAGAAAAAACAGATTTCATATGTTAGTTTTTCTGCCGTTTTGTGGCTTCTTAATTTTTTTTCCAAATTTTTTAAAAATTTTTTTTTTTTGTCTCAGTGCGATCAAATCTATCATGATGGAAATAGGTTAAATTTAGTGAAACCGAAACCATCAAATTTTCTCTTTGGTGGACAAAAAAGATGTGTTTTGATCTTTTATCATTGTAAAACAACCTTTTCTCTAAATAAAGCCATCGCTGAAAGCTACTGAAGCGCTTTACCGGGTCTTAAATATCTTAAAAAGTTAGACACCACTATTTCGGGCCAAGATTTAATGGTAGGGGTTGATGCTTTCCGAAGTACTCCCAGAAGCCTTTTTTCAAAAGCTGTTATTCGAACCTTACCTCTAGTGATTGGCGATACAGCTATCACAGAAGATTACAATCAAGAGTTCACAAGAGGGCATTTGAGGGGTGTCTTCGCAAAAAGTGTTCAGAAAAATAAAAAAAAGCTTACCAAGATAAGTTTTCGTGGTTTCGAACCTGATTAGTTAACGAGTGACAGCCAGACAAGATTATAACGTAGATGTGGAATACCAACGAACACAATCGCTAATCTGAACAGATGAACACAACAGCCGATTCTGTTTTGGCCTTTTCTACTGCCTCTGCCAAGCACTGATTGGCGGAAACTCATCTCATTTTAGTTGTCATCTTTAAATTGGACAACATCTGATCATATCATCACCAGCTACGGCTAAATCGCCCACATCAAAACATCTCGCTCCATTTTCGGCCCTAAGTTTATATCATCGGTAATTAGCGAGGGTTATCGCATACTATTCGAGCAATTAATGCCCGGGAATGTCTCTAGAAACAATAATTCAGGCTTAAACCACTCAGAATTTGTAGTAGAATCAGTTTTGGAGCTCTTGCACTCGGGCGTGGTAGTAGAAATCGCGAATCCCCGGTACGTCATAAACCGTTTGACTGTGTCCATTCAACCCAGTGGGAAAAGGAGGTTAATTCTGGATCTTCGCTACGTCAATAAATTTCTAATTAAGCAAAAATTAAGTATGAAGATTGGAAAGTTGCGTTATCTTACTTTCAGTAGGGGCCTACACGATCTCGTTCGACCTTAAGAGTGGCTGCCACCATATGGCCATTCACCTGCACCATCAGGCGTTCAGGGTCAATATTGCTTTATTTTTTAATGATGGTTGGCTTAATTATCGATGTTGATCGAAACTCCTGCGCAGTCTAGCTGCTAATGTTAGGTCCGATTTAAAGAGAGCTGGGTTTGTCACTAATGACGAGAAATTGCAGTGGTGTTCGACCCAAATTATTGAATGGTTGGGTATTTTATGGGATGCTGTCAACGGTATGATTCGTATTTCGAACAGACGGGAATTGAGCATCGCGAAATCTGTAGATAGGATCTTCCTTAAAGATTATCTCGTCTCGGCACGGGAATTATCTTCCCTCGTGGGTAAAATTATTTCCGCTAGGACAGTATTTGGTAACATTTCCCGAATTATGATTAGGTACTGTTCTATATCAGTTGTGTCCTCTCATGAGTGGGACTCTAGGTTTCATCTGGATAAATACTGTGTCAGGGAACTTAATTTTTGGAAAAAGAATTTGACACGATTGAACTTGAAGTCAGTTGTGGATTGTCCGTCTAAAACATCTAATTACGTAGTTTATTCCGATGCTAGCCCCACAGGGTGTGGTGCCCACTTAGATGTCAACGGTGAACAATTACTGTCATAAGTTATGGGATGTAGATGATTGTGGTAAAAGTTCCACGTGGAGGGAACTGTCAGCTATTTCGTTCACCCTGCATTCATTTTTGCCTCTCCTTATAGGCTCTTACATGAATTGGTTTTCTGAAAGTTAGAATGCTTGTAAAATTATACAAGTGGGAAGCATGAGGAGCGATTTGAGCTTAATCGCCATGGAGAGTTTTCAGTTTTGTGTTGATGATAACTTTGCGCTGGAAGTCCAGTGGATTCCTCGTTCTGAAATTGACAGAGCGGATTATATAAGTCGCTTTATGGATGTAGACGGCTAGGATAAGGCCAGACTTGAAAGACCTTCTTTTGATGCTATTGAAACCTAAGGCGGAGTCTACATTGAAGAGATACAAGAAAGAGATTCTTAGGTTTCTTGAAGGTTTCTGGTGCTTCCTTTGTCTGTCTCTCTCGCTGTTTCCTATCTCAACAAAGTTTACAAAAGCTCAAACTCTTATGCCACATTATTGTTGTCTCACGCCAATCTAAAGAGGTTTCATTCTTTCTTTCCGTGTAACGACAACAGTCCACTCAATAGTTAAATTTGGTCATAATTTGCTGGAAGCGGTTAAGCGTTGCAAGCCAATTACTGTTAAGAAGGCACCTATGCCTGCCCATGTTATTAGAAGTATAATTAATAAGTATACTGGTCCATCAGCAAATTTAGAGGATCTACGTTTAGCTTGTATTTGCTCGATAGGTCTTGCAAGGTTTTTTCGTTATGATGAGCTGAGCAACCTTGCTCCCGCACATTTAAAGTTTTGTCCTGAGTACTTGAGGGTGTTTTTCCCAAGGCGAAGAATGATTTTACCGGGAAGGAAATTATGTTTATGTCAAGAGGCTAGATTACAATTTTTGTCCCGTGGCACTTTTAGAAAGGTATATTTTAATGGGAGATATTAATCTGTCCGGCTCCGTTGCACTCTTTAGGCCACTAAGACTGTTTCAATCTACTAATGAGTACAAGTTGTATGGAGGGAAGTTATCGTACACTAGGTGTACTGAGGGAAATCTTTAAGGATTGCCTTAAAGAACTCGGTTTAGATCACAAAATGTATGGCCTCCATAGTTTAAGATCCGGAGGTGCTAACTCTGCTGTTAGTAACAATAATAATCTATAAGGGTAGTTGAACTTAATGGACGCTGAAAGTCGGATACTGCCAAAAATATGTATATCTTAGAAGACGTCTCTGAGCGTTTACAAATTAGTAGTCGGATAGGCTTATAGAAGCCTTCATTAACTGTATCTTTCCTTACGAGTAGTATGATTTAGAGCGTAAGTATACTTTTTGGTGGAAAGTGTTGGTTGCCAATTTTATCTTCAACATAATATTCGGACGTCTTGAATTTTTGTTAATGTTTATTCGTAATTGTTTCCTTAATCTACAAAAATCAGAGTTTTAAACAGAGCTAGCTTTAATTTGAGTCAATCTTCGTATTTTTTACATTTATTAAGCGCTCATGGAAAATATTTGTATGAAGTATTCAGTTGATGAAATATGAAATTATGTTGTTAAAATACTAAATTTCCTCCATTCGTAGACAGGAGGATCGATCTCATAATTTTTTTTGTCAAGGGAAGTCTAATAGCGGTATGAATATGAGCTGAATAATAACATTGTATCTGTTTTGTTCATCGCCCACTAATAATTAGGGTATATTTGATCGCTTGCATTGGGATGAATTTTTTTCGTCTAGTGACTTTACATGGAAAAGATGGATAATAGCCTATTTATAGCAAACAAATAATTACATTTCTACCTGTAAAGCATGCCTTTACCCGGTCAGTATTTTCCTATCTCTGCCCACGGGCAACGGTAACGCTTTCGTGAGTCGCCAAGTACATCCCTTCATTCGTTGCTATTTTCATAAATATATCTCGTTTTACCGGCTGGGCAGTATTTTTAAGCAAAGAAGTCGGTCACTACCTCAAGCCAATAAATAACTTATTAATCCTCTCTTTTCTCTCTCTCAAGTCACTTTGGTCGACTGAAAAATTTTCGTTTCAGAATGACTTTTTTTGTATAAGCAATAATGCCATTACGTCGGTTGACAGGCGGCCTAAAAACCGTCTGCAATTAATTTTAATCGTTCACAAAAAGTACCTAGAGAGTTAAAACGTAAGATATTTGGCTACAGTTGAACTAATCGATGGAACTTGCATTCATTTAATATCTGAATTTTCTCAAACAATTTGTTCGTGGTGAAAAGGCGAGCGAAGTTTTAATTTCAGTTCTGCAACAAATATGCGCTCTCGGTGAGTCTTTTCAAGTCCGTTCAATTTGGACATTTGTATCATAAATTGCACAACAGAAACTTAAGAAATTAAATGAGAAAAGGCCGCATGAAATCCCCTCGTGTCTTGTTGGAGGAAAGACCAGATTTTCACACGCCATTGCGGCAAACAAACGAGCAAACTCTCACAACTTCAAAACAAAAATTTGAATTTACTTACAATTACTTTCCTCGCCGATCACTTAATGAACAAAGGTGAATCTTCGTACATAAATTAATCGTCGATGAGAGTGAATAATACCTTCGGTAAGATCATTGACTGTTTTTGAAGAAAACATTGTGGTGATAGTTCTTGTCAAACCAGTTTCGTTATTTTTTAAAAATTTACATGCGCTTTTTTTCTTTTCTAACGCGCTCTTTAATTGACAGGTGTCAGATTGTGACAGATACTTGTATAATAACGTTTCAAAGTTTGTTTGGAAGCCTTTTAAATCACTTTTATCATTACGCAAATGAAAATGTTCTCTTTAATTTGCGTCACCTCTATTTTAACTACCATTCACTCGCTCAAAAACTGTTCAGTTTATGGAAGCCGTATTTATAGCCCTAAATCATTCGGGTTCTTTCGGAATGAATTTCGTCAAGTTTGAAAAAAAAAATTTGTTATTTACCGGCTAAGGGTCGGTCCGTATGATGAAAGACTGTGACCTCGGCCTTGAAAATGCATTTTCAAGACGTCGGTCACAGTTTTTCACCATACGGACCTCCCAGCTGGCAAATAACATATATAAAGTCAACGACAGGCTTATGCGAATTCATGAAAAGAAATAGGAACCTCGTTCGGAAGGTTTTTGATCTACACATCACAGAGGGTGCGAGGAAAGGCTTACGATCACGCTGGTCAGGTGTTTGAGTGTCAAAACAAACTCCACCAGAGGTTCAACAGCCCGTTCCCCCGACCCCACCCCCCCCCCCCCCCAATTAAAAAGCTCTGCTAGTATTTTGGCCGAGTTTCTCCCACAAGTACGTATCACTTTCAATAAGGACTAATCGTGCTTGGTGAGAAGAGACTGTTGTACGGCTTGCCGAAAACATGTGCTAAGGGGGGGGGGGGGGGTATATCACAGTTATATGGTTTGACGCTAGAATGATGGAAGTTGTTTTCATGATTGAAACTATGCAATTGCTTTGAGACTAGCAGCTATCTTCAGTTTCTGATTCTTTTATATTTTAATCAGAAATGTTACACACTGAAAAAGGTGATAGGGGATTATTTCTTTGGATCTTTATTACTGCAAAACAACGAAAAACTTATTTACAATGTACTTCAATGTACCACTGAGTTCAATAAAAGTAGAAGCGTATATCGTATTGTGAAACAAAACCGTTTGGAACTAGAACATCAACAATTGATAAAGTTCAGAGGAGCATTGGTAAATGCAAATTTAAAACTTTGGTTTGAAAGGGTAGAACACAACTATTGAAAGCTTCTTTAAGTGTTCAAACAGTGGCATGATGCACAACTACCTTTGTAATATTGTCAAAATTGTAATATAACATCATCAGGAAGAACCAGGGTTTGACATGTAAGGGGTACTATAGCAAAAAAACAACAACAACAACAGCAATAGCAACAACATAAAAGGGAAGATAAAAGATGAGACAATTCATAACATAATTCTTTTTGTGTCAATTTGCAGATGCCCAGTCTAACCACAGAGCACGTGGCATTCCAGGCGGGCGAGTGAATCTCAGTCGGAAGACTATGGAAAATATCAATGCATTGCAAATAATAGTATTGGAAAAAACCAATCAGGAGTGGCTGTCTCAAACATAGGTTAAATTTTTTTTTTTAAATGGAAGAGAAAAAAATCTCACTCCTTTCATTTGGGGGGAGGATCCTGATCAGAATTATCCTGAAGAGACTCAGGAAAAGCAGGGAGGAAGTTCTATTAGAAAGCTATTGTGCATAGTTTTAGGTCCGGTAACACAACAACGGACAAGATCTTCAATTTTCGGAAATTACTGTGGATAAGAAAATATCTGGGTTTCCAGATAAACTTGTGAATATAATCAAACTTTTCCACGAAGGAATGCTGTAAAGTGTCAGTCGGTGATGAGCTGATCGCTGCATTTACCTTTAATTATGGGGTTACACAAGGTTGTGTCGATTCTCCATCTATGTGACTAAATTTCGTTTCGAGTGACCACAGGAGGCGATCAACATTAACCTATAATGGGGGCCTACACCAGAACTAGGACGGATGGATGAGTCTTTAACTTGCCCGTCTACTATCTTCAACCAAGACAAGAGATCGTTGTAGTAGAGAGCTTTTTTATGCAGACGTCTCCGCTCGAGTCGTTACTGATGTATATGTTATCTAAGAAATTGTCGACAAACTTTCCTTTTCCACAGACATGTTCGGGCACTGTGACAATATCTCTAAATCTGAGCTATTGAACCAAGCCTCTCCTAACTGCCCCTAGAAAGTGAGTCGCAAAACATGCTAATTATAAGGGGAGTCTGAAGGGAATAACTCTTCTTAACACTCCTTTTTTCATACTTCACTTTATTAATAACAACTTTTAAGAGGATTAGCTACGTTACAATCAATTTCTCAAGACCAGACAACAGTCTTTATAGATGACAGCAATCATTCCAAGTGTCAGAGAATTTTTAGTAAATGTCCATCAACCCACGACAGCCAATCGTGTTGGGTTGCGTGTAACTTTTCATGCATACTAAGTAACTTCCTTCGACTTATTTATCATTTACAGAAACGAATTTCCTCCTTAATTTTTTTACTGTCACACCTCAGTTCCAGAATAAAGAACACAATGTTAGTAATATAAAAACTGTAAAGAACAGTCTAGCGAAATCAGAATATGACTTTCTATGAGAACAACCGAGAAAATTATCTTAAAAGGTTGTTACATAACAATAGCTTAAACAGAAAAATTTGAAGAAGAAAGGGCGTATCTATGGCGCCGCCTTTCCCATCATTGAAATAGTAATTAAATACAAAACAAATTGGATCGCAAAAACGATTCTGCGATTCGATGTACGATTAATTCACAATAAGAGAATATACGGACTAAAAAAGCTAAACATAAGAACATGCTATCTGAAATTGTTCCAACATCTGCTGAGTCGTATTCTATAGGAAAATTCATTACCTGACGAGGGAATTCCGCGTTAAGTTGCACATGAAAACCGCGAAAGCCGATATCAGTTTTCAAATGCAACTATGGCATATAAAATAGCATGTTCTAACTATAGCATATGCAAATAGCATGTTCTTAGTGCCTATTTCTGGGAAAGTGCTTTTATCAACCAATTTGTGAAACATTATCCGGAGCGTTGTGCAGCTGGTGGAGCATTACTTCATTTCAAAGATAAAATTGTCAAAAGTAAAATTAGTGTCCTTTTAAAAATTGTGTATTCAGGTGTTGGGAATTTAAAGACAATAAATATTTATATAAGGAGAATCGCCCTGCTCGGAGGACTTACAAAAACCGTTTGCCAATAACATTTATTAAGAAAAAATCATTTTTAACTTTATCCTGAGCGCGCACTCCAGAACGCCATTTCATTTCAAAGTCAACTGTCAGATCTGTCTGCGTTATCGAAAGGAAGCAAGGTCAGTTGGACACATTTGAATCTTTGACAACTTTACTTGAACCTTGTGCTTCACTTGTTTTTATATTTGGTTTCAAAATTTTTACACAAGCTTCACACTTATCTTAAGAGCAGTATTTCACTGAATTTACAAGCCTTTTATCTTAACATCTTTTTTCAAATTTCTAAATAATTTTCTCGAGAAGGAAAATAATTTACATCTTTCACCTCTTTGGTGGCAAAACTGAAAGAAATGAAGTGTGCAAGCGAAAGCTCTGAAAGTTTAACATCGCAATTAAAGGTGTTTATTTCCTCTTCTGTATATGTGACAATCGACCCTGCCACTTCTTCCGTTCTTACTTCTTCGTCTTGTTTGGTTGAATTTTGGCTTACCATTTTATGGGCCGCGTTCACAGGATTTTCTCGCTTTCTCGTTTTCGCGAGCGAAAGAGTTTTTTTATGCCTCTCTAAGAATTTGTAGTTCATTTCAAAAGAGGGAAGAACCTCTGGCTCATTTTGAAAAACGCTTTCGATTGTTTTTGGCTCTTCAAAATGTGAAAATGGTTTTGAAAACACTTTAAAATGACATTGTAGGAAACTTTGTTACAATTTGAGGATAGTTGTTACGTTTACGTAGATGCGACATAATATCACTAAGCCTCGTTTTCAACCCCAAATTCCACGCTAAATACTTCGCTTCGTTGACCAATGAGAATGCGAGATTTTCTATGATAAAAGAGGTCGTTTCGAAAGACGGTTTATTTTTGACTGGGTAAAGAGAGCATAACCTTCTATCACACCTCGTGTTGTACGACAGCTTATGATTAATTCGACTATCATCCTCTAAGTGGTACATTAACAAGACTCATAGCAAAACCATAAGGTAAGTTTATTTATTTTTTCTACAATTTCTTTTTTAAATGACGATTTCTTTTGCATTTTTTTGCCAAGTAAAATAATGTTTCAATAAAGAAATGGCAATAAAAAAATAGTTATTTCGATCGTGGTTTCACAGCGAAGACGAAGACGTATATACCACAAAGTTATTATTCAAAAGAATTTTCAGAAAAATTTATCGTGAAACAAAATCGTTTGATACAATATGTTTTATTATTATCACACAGCACAAAGTATAGTAAAAATAACGCGTTAATAGAGTACAAATATCCTGCGATCATCCTGGTGGAAAGTATTAATGGCCATTTTTTGTCATCAACATAATATTCAGACGTCTTGAATTTTTGCTAACCTTTATTCCCTTAATGTACAATGATTATAGTTTTATACAGAGCTAACTTTAATTTGAGGCAATCTTCGTATTCTGTACTTTCATTAAGCGCTCATGGAAAATATTTGTATGAAATACCGAGATGATGGAAAATGCGTTTATTCAAATTTCCTCCATTGGTAGACAGGGAGATCCATTCATTATTTGTTATGTCAGAGGGAGTCTACCAGCTGTTGAAATTCAGCTGAAATATGATGAACCTGTTCTGTTCTCCGCTAGCTAATCATTAGGGTACATTTGATCGCTTACATTGGAATGAATTTTTTAGTATAATGACTAATAGTTAACGTTACATAAGGAATAGGATGTTTTTCACAAACAGTTGTCGCAGGTAGGAAAAAAAATTGACACATTGGGCCTTACTTTATGACATATCTTTCTTAGTACAGACTATAAGAGGAGTTTGTCGTGTTCACTCACTTATTTCGAAATGCCATTTTTAGTCGCCATCTAAAGGAAAAAATAGAATGGATCAGAGGGCTCTTGAAGTAAGCTCATTCATGTTATGGCTTAAGTTATTAAGAGGCGATCTCTGTAAGAGCGGTCCAGGGCATTTCGCATCGGAAAAAAGTTTTCCCTCAAACTTTACCCAATAAACTATCTTTGGTAACAAGTAAATAAAACCATATTAGTTTTTGGAAATACCTCAAAATAAAATTTTTAGAGCTCTCAAAAGTCAAAGCTGCAAAAGGCCCTTTTTTAACCTCTTGCGACATCGAAAATTTCAAATGTTGAATAGCCCGGTCCTCGTATCACACCGCATGCAACAAAAAATATTTTGTATTCTTAAAGTGTGTGATATATAAGGTGTATAAAATGCATTTCAATTTTGATATTCGTTTATTCAGAGGCTTGTCATGATTTATTTAAAAACACTCGTTGGACAGCTTTCTGAAATTGGTTAAAAGTACTCTTTCTTTCTCGATTGATATTGCTCAAGTCCAGACCAGACCATTAAAAACTCCGCTTGATTTCTGCTAATAAGATATTTGGCTGCAGAAAAATATAAAAAAATCTTGCACTTATTGATTTTCTTCGCCGAGGTGACTTCGAACTTTTAGCGATATTGCAAGCGTGACAGCCGATTATGCAAATTAGTTCATTGAGCAAACTCCGACCGTTTTATGTGAGTAGCTCAATAAATCTTAGATTTTAACCATTTTAAGTAGAAAATATAGTAGGACAGAGCTTTAAACCACACCGATTAATACTTTAAGCATTTTAAAAGGCCAAAATTTGACAAATTTTATTATCTCGTGACGAAAGACGTCAACAACAACGTATCGAATATCATAATTTGATTAGCGCTCGCAAACTCTTTTTTAAAAAATTTGGCTTCTGTTATTTCATATTTGAGTTCTGATGGCTTACGCTATTCAAACCTGTATGAACATTTCAAAATTAAACTACAGGATTCTATTTAGTGTAACCGGCGATAACAGAACACACTAAATTCACCGTGACCAGTGACTCTGTCACGTAATTCCATCGTGTAATTGTCCTGAATACTTCTCACGTCTAAATAAAGCAGCGATTTCTCGGATTTCTCGCCGAAAGGGAAAAAATGATATTTGGTCGTCACATCTGTCTGCATAACAGTCTCTGTTCATAAGTTTGAAGAGTTCTTGTAATAAAAGATATCGCATTCGCATAACGGGTGGACGTCATAACTAGATTGCATAACAACTGCACTCTGAAATCATTTCCTCCATTTTTGCAAGAGGTGCTGCATTTGTATCTTGCATTTTGAATGCGAGCTCAAAATGTTCGCATATGTCTCTTAGCATCTTGACTTTGAGACTAGACAACCTTGCTTCTCTTGCCAACGAGCACACATCATAGATATCAAACATGATTGGATGTTTCAATCTAACTCATCCATTACTGTGTTCCTCGCCTCTCTCAAACACCCTTCGTCTACATCAGACGCGGATGCTTCTATCAAGTGGTCGTCTGCGACCGGTGGCATCATCCGATTCTTGTTGTATTTTAGATTGCTGTTTAAGGCACAATCTCGAGAAGAAACCCTGAATCTGTATGTTGGATAACCACTCTGTTCTATCGAACATTCTTTCTCCATCTATTGTGCAAGCAGTTCGCATATCCTTTTCTACTTTCACTGGGTTTGGTTTCTGCCAGTGTCTCATCCGATATTAAATTTCTGTTTCAAGTACTGCCTGACGTTTTGCGAAAGCCGTTCACTTGCATCACTCTTATGAAAAGCCCATCCCATGGGAAGCTTTGATGTACTTGTCAAGGGTTCTGTGGACACTGCAACCAGTTCAGTTGAACTTTCACCCTCTCATGACAATGACTGAAAGTAATGAACCCACTACCTCTTCACTTTGTCATAAAGACTTTAAGTCATGCTCGCAGGCACAGGACTTACATGATGAACTAGCTAGTTCAAATGGAAGTCAAGGTCGGCCTGCGTCTTAAAATCTTCATCGCAACCAGGTTCAGGGCATTGATAGGAACAACCGTCGTTGCCATCATTGCTTTCTCCTCCTGATGCAGTTAGTCGAGCAGTAGTGGGGAAAAATGGAATATCCTTCACCAGATCCGTCATTTTTTTCTGTGGAAAAATTGCAATTTTAATTTTACCGAATAAACTTTCCAGACCCAACATTAAACGCTCTCCAAACGCGCAGGCCCTCTTGTGTAAGTTGCTGAAAGTGGCAATCGTGATGTCCGAGCCCTCGTAGAGATGATACTAGCTTACTGTTGTAATAGCAACCTGCTTCATCCGATCTTATAAAGGGCCTTTTTTATTCCTGAATTTCTTAACTTTATGGTGACAAAGAGATTTTCTAGGACTGACAGCACTGAAAACCAGTCTTTTTTACAGCTGTTAAGAAGGTCTACGTATCAGGTTACTTCCAGGCTTTCCTCCTGTCTTACAACAGCGCTACTCACATGACAATTGATTTCCCTCTAGGGAAACCATTCTGCTTGCTTTTCCCGGAACTTCATCGCTATGAACTTCATTGTCCAGTCAATGAAATAAATAATATAAATAAATGCTTCATCTCCCTCCAAAGTCGACAATTTGCCGCTCGTACTGATCCTGGTTTCTGCTCTCAGGATATACCCTCTCCATTCAAAGGTCTTAGCGGCAGCATTTTTTGCTTCATACAGATAGTCTTCCGCTTGAAACCTACCCAATTGCATTGTGTACTCAGAAATAGCGCCTTTTACTTCTTCAAGAACACTCTTCAACATCTCACAATCCTCACACTTCACGTTGTGACAGTGTGATGTATACTTTCTGAACTTCAGTGTCACCGGCATAGCTCAGTGAAAAGACCCTACAGTGATCGGCACATTTGCTATCGTCCTCTTCGCAGTGATTACGGTATGTAGTCTTCAAATACAACTTGCTCTCCTGAAGCCTCTTCCGAACTTCTTTACACTAGTCCTTTTCTGCTCCCACGCTTTCCAATTCGCCTATAATTTGGAGAAAATCCTTGAAACCATCCGCTCCCTCAGCTGCAGTATCGTGTAAACCTCTATATAACACCATACATCTTAGAAATGGCCTTTGACTTTTGCAAATTGACAGAATACCGGCTCTTTAGCCCTTTGGAATCGCTACCAGGGTGTGTCGGATACTGGCACGCTGAACTTTGGCGCCAGAACTTCCCATAAGTGTGCCTATGCTTTGCGCAGACCCACATTTTGCCATAACTGAGTCTTCTGCATCGAACAGGCCAGCCCTTGCAAAGATAAGCTCTCCTTCTGTGAAACTCTCTTTTGACAAGTGGATTAAGCAGAGATGACTCTTTATTGAGTCAGTACTCTGAGGCAAGTTAAACAAACCGGAAACTCCTCGTGAGTCTTCGAACGAAGTTTCTGAAGAACGCGACTGAAAACAGGACTTCTTTTGGCGAATACCGCTTCAAGAATTTAGTGTTATTAATCCCAAGCAAACCAGTACCGAAAGAGAAATATGAATTACAGCTAATATAATTACGCACTTTACAGTATAGATATAGCTAATTGTTGGAAAAATGAGGTCACACGTAACGTAATAATTTATTTCCTCAAAAATCGCGTGGTCCTTTTCCACAAGAACTCCCTACAGTTCCGAATAGAAACTTTCATAAAGACAGGTGTGCAGACAAAATTTCTCTTATTCCTGCCGACCAGAATTCGGATCCAAAAGGCGATGTTATCGCTGCTTTATTAAGAAGGGAGAAGCAAATGAGGATAATTACACATGTACAATTGAATTATGTGACAGTGGTCACGGTGTATTTCAGTGTGTGCTGTTATCGCCGGTTACACTAAATAGAATCCTGTAGTTTAATTTTGAAATGTTCATACAGGTTTGAATAGCGTAAGCCATCAGAACTCAAATATGAAATAACAGAAGCCAAATTTTTAAAAAGGGGTTTGCGAGCGCTAATCAAATTGATATTCGATACTTTGTTGTTGACGTCTTTCGTCACGAGATAATAAAATTTGTCAAATTTTGGCCTTTTAAAATGTTTAAGGTATTAATCGGTGTGGTCTTAAAGCTCTGTCTACTATATTTTCTATTATATTTTCTACTTCTAAGATTTATTGAGCTACTCACATAAAACGGTCGGAGTTTGCTCAATGATCTAATTTGCATAATCGGCTGTCACGCTTGCAATATCGCTAAAAGTCACCTCGGCGAAGGAAATCAATAAGTGCAAGATTTTTTTATATTTTTCTGCAGCCAAATATCTTATTAGCAGAAATCAAGCGGAGTTTTTAATGGTCTGGTCTGGACTTGAGCAATATCAATCGAGAAAGAAAGAGTACTTTTAACCAATTTCAGAAAGCTGTCCAACGAGTGTTTTTAAATAAATCATGACAAGCCTCTGAATAAACGAATATCAAAATTGAAATGCATTTTATACACCTTATATATCACACACTTTAAGAATACAAAATATTTTTTGTTGCATGCGGTGTGATACGAGGACCGGGCTATTCAACATTTGAAATTTTCGATGTCGCAAGAGGTTAAAAAAGGGCCTTTTGCAGCTTTGACTTTTGAGAGCTCTAAAAATTTTATTTTGAGATATTTCCAAAAACTAATGTGGTTTTATTTACTTGTTACCAAAAATAGTTTATTGGGCAAAGTTTGAGGGAAAACTTTTTTCCGATGCGAAATGCCCTTGACCGCTCTTACAGAGATCGCCTCTGAAGTGGCCATTTTTGTCTTGAACATAACACTCAGACATCTTGAATTTTAGCTAACGTTTATTCGTAACTGCTTCCTTTCAATCTACAATGATCAGGGCCTTATGTTATGACATATCTTATCTTAGTACAGACTATAGAGGGAGTTTATCATGTTCACTCACTTAGTTCGAAATGTCATTTTTAGTCGCCATCATTCACATATCAAAAAAGGAAAAAATAGAATGTTATGTCATTCATGTTATGGCTTAAGTTTGTATTGATTTCTTAGACCTACTAAATATAGGTACAGTTGAATTCGGTTTATGTGAACTTTCAGGACAGCAAAATATTAGTTACCCTCATCTTTCACGATCATTTCCACTATTATGAAATGTTCCGTGATATCTTTTGTTTTAAGTAAAGCTGCCGTTGTGTTTGGTTTTTAACAAAGAGACCACAATCGTTCTTACTAGAATTTCAAGCCTTCATATGGTCTGATTTTCACATATTAATATTTGCGTAGTCACTAATCAGATGAGAGATTAACCACCAGAAAAGTAAACAAATGGCCAGTCACGAAAGCAAAGCTTTGCTTTAGGGCCCATCCGCATTAGCAGACAAACCTAGAATTCTTCCGAAAGAATTAAAGGACAAATTTTGTGATGACGAATTTTGTTTTCTCTGTTGCATCTACACTAAAAAATATCCAATTTTTCAAAGAGCTATTAAATTCGGTTAACCTCTGGATCTTGGGCGGCCATATCTACAACTTCATTGTTAGTCTGATGGAGCGGCAACTAGAAAATTACTCCACTTTTGTAGGTTGCCCCGGCTGAATGAAAATTGTTTCCTTGTTGATCTTCATAGGGTGGCACTTTCGAGTGCCTGATCTGCTCATACGACAGGTCGCTATAATTTGCCCATGGATCAAAACTTCAATTGCTGGGATTCATCTTAGGTTAAAGTTGTAAAATCTGCGAGTTTCGCACCGAAGGACAATTACTGCAATCTTTTGGTAAACTGAGCCCAGTTCAATTACCACACTAATGGTAGCGTTTACGACAAATGATAGACAAGTTCATCACGGTTTTAAGCAATTACAATTTGAAATTTGTTATCAGCTAATTACTTGTTATCAGGTCAAATTAAAAAAGTTCAATTTTTACGATTAAAGTTCTATTTTTGGACCCGCGACATTTTACTCGCGACCCGCGACAATTTACCTGCAACCCGCGACACGCGACAATTAGACACTCTCGACTATATAAAGGCTTGAAATTATATTAACGTCTGTAGTCAAGAAACGGCCAAGGAATATTCCACAATAGTGCAAATAATAGTGAAAGATGATCGCTGAAAAGGGATTGCGTGACGATCGGTAAATGATAAGATGACATGTTATCCCGTATCAGACGAAAAAACAGTATAAATTCTCAGTCTGCATTTTGTACCCGGTCTGCCGTCTGCAGTCTGCATTTTGTACTGACCGGATTGGCATCGCTGTTTTTGTTCGAACGAGCTTCAAGTCTGGACCGAAAATATTGGAGCTCGAAAAAAAAAATTTAGACTATCTTAACCGCTATGATTGATGTGTGGACTGTATGTTGAAGAGCTCCCGAGCAAAAGCACAGTGAAAGAGCAATGATTACTTTATACCAACCGAAGACGAACGGAAATGCACGGCTTATGCTCTTCCTCGTGGTCCCAGCTGTAGTGTATTAGGACCCAGACTCTCCCTAAGTGGTGCATGTAACGCCTGACTGTAGTTGTTAAGGACCGTAACGAGTCGTGTAGCAGAATAAAGCTATCGTTTAAAGTTCAATCTGTTGTAATCCTTCGTTGTTTGCCGACTAGATCGGTCACAAGAACAGCGTGGTGTTGAAATGAACCCGCTACGAGCTTCATCGAAATTAATTTTGACTTTCACTTAGTGGGGAGGGGTAGCATGCGAGACTACTTCCGTTCACGGTTCACAATACAACTTCCGTCTATGGAATACAACTTCCGTCCACGGTTTAAAACTTCCGTCAACATGGCTTCACCACAATACTTCATTCATTGCTTCCAGCATGAATGAGCTAAAAATGAGATAAGCAAGTGGCCTATTTATAAGAAACAAATTGGCTGTTCTTGCTATCGACGAACTATTTGGAAAATGTACAGAAATGACTCTTTTAACTCCCATTGTCATCTCGTTAATACGGTCGCCAAACGGAAGCATGCATATGACGGATAAAAACTGGAATGGTCAACTTTTTGCTTCCGGGAAAAATAAAAACATGTTCACCGCTGTCACCATTTCAGACGACACGACTCCCATAATGAGAAAAACTCTCAGCCACTTCTACTTCGGTTTTGAAAGGCAATATTGATCAATATTCAGATCTTTTAATCTCAATGAATGGACAGTGAATCCTTAAGTTTCAATGCTGGCGGATATTATCACGTTTGAAACTCAATTTAAAACATCTCCTCTTACATCTCTGAAAGAGGTTGAGAGTTAAAATTCAATCTTCCGAAAACGAGAGTTCTCAGACACGTGTCCACTTTAAGGACCAGTTATGCGGCTGGATATCTCTCCGTTGACAGGTAGATTTTTGCCTAATGAAGTTACATTTTCCATGAGCCGAGTAACTTACCAAGATATCTTTTCCTTTAGATGTAGTCCATCTGGGCGGAGAAAATAAAATTAAAAAAAAAAAGCCGTATTCACCTATCTTAAACATATGCTACATATCAGCTATGTACTTTGTCATTAATCGAAAGCGGTTAATATGATGCCAAATGGAACAGTGAATAAGAATTAGAAGAAAAATGATCATTATCAAGAACAACACTGATAATGATAATGACAAAAATATAAATTATTGTGATGACAAAAGTAATGGTATTATCTGAATCGAAAGGAAACGAAGAAGGATGTCGCTGCTGTAAAATGTTACGAAGGATTCAAGAGAAAGTATTGTTTCAGATCTGTAAATGTTAAACTACAACAAATTTTAATTTTTTCAAATTACTCTTGATGTTTTCGTTCATTATAAGAGTACATGGTTTCCTTCGGTAGGCTGCCTTACTTATTGAGGTTCACAACCCCAAAAGTAGTTTCACCCTGACATGAAGAGTCGACTCGCCCGATACATCGATACAAAGTTCGAGCCAAACAATCCCTTTTTTATGATAAGCACTGTAGAAGTAAACTTCGCTATCTCATCGCAGGAAGTCATTATAACACGAAAACTTCTTTCTTTTTTTAAAGTACGTTGCATTTCCTTGCCAACGCAAAAGTAAGGTCTCAAAAGTTTTAATAAATTTACGAACAACTTCGTTGTTTTTCACTTTAGATTTTGTTTGTCACTGTTGGTGATTTCGAGAAACAGCAAGACAAAAGATTTCATTTAGTTACTGAGAAGTTAAGAGACAAAATTAAAACCACATGTATATGGTAAAATTTTTTTTAAGAATCATGTATTTGGGTTGAAAGGAGTGTATGAGAATAAGTGAAAGAAAACAATGAAGTCTTATACCTTTCAGCGGAAGTTTTGTGCAAAATCGTCAAATTTGTAACTCACTTTTTCATTTTCCTCTGTGTAACTGCCTGAGTTTATAAATTTAGGTACAATACGTTAATGATAACCTACTTCGACTTATGGGCTCAGTTTACTACGTTCCTCTTGAAAATAACTTATTTAATTTTGAGTAAACAATCCTCTTCCAGGCCACTTCAAACATATAAACAACAAATTTGTCAACGTGTCATGATGATGAGTAATTTTTGGCTTCGAGAAGCGTCAATGTGTTTAGTACTATTAGCTCTTACCGGCGCTTTATGGAATCTTCCATTCGTCAAAGGTGAAACATGCGATACACATCTCAATGGTAAGTACTGTTAACTTCTTCTAAATGTCCTGGTTAAAGAGCATGTTTATGCGAATGTTTTTCTTGCATGCACTGCATGCACATTAAAAGAATGCGTGTATGTGGAGAAACTGTAAAATGGCTAACAAACAAACAGCTCTCAGTCAGAGGATTCAGAGAATGTAGGTATCTTCATCAAAATGTTTAGCATATGTAGATAAGAAAGGACGTAGATAAACTCTTGACTGATCCAGCGTTTAAATGCACAACGTTTCACCTTCGGCCTTTTGAGGTGGAACATAAAAGTTAAAAATTAATATTAAAAAGCTGCATTAAAACTCTTGATCAGTCAAGAGTTTGTGAACTACACTTACTAAGTTTATAAGATGGATTTATTAATGATCTTTCTCATCGTTGGATAGGCTGTAAAGAGATTGTATATTATTGATTTTGTTTTATTATCAATTAATCTCTCCAACTCAGTCAGACCCGTTGTGGATATATCTTCAAGTCCAGAAAACAACAGATTACCCACTGGTGTCTCTGTTACCCTGACTTGTACAGCGGAGCCCAGAACAATAGATAGAGGATATCACGATAGATGGGTTAATTATATCGAGTGGTACGATCCACAGAATAAGGAAACTGGAGTTAAGTGCCTGCAGCCTTCAAACAGACGTGCACACAAACTTAAATTAAGCTGCCTATTAGTTCTTAAAAATCTGACAGTTGATAAATTTGGCCGCTACACCTGCCAAGCTGGCAATAATTACAGAAACCACTGTACAAGGAAATCATTTGAAATAGTGATTCAAGGTAAGCAAACCAGGATTATCATACCCTTAATAAACAATTATTCCACTCGCGCTTGTTGGATATGCGATTGTAGTGGAATAGTTGTTGAATCAAAAACTCTCTTGAACATATGTACATAAATCCTGCCAACTTTATTTTGTAAGAACAAACGGACTATTACAACGTAGAAAAATGCTTCCGGTGTAACTCGTCTCCGCGCGCGCACACGGTATATTGACCCATAACCTATAATGGCTAAGTCATGAAAACTTTTGAAGTTCATTATCCAAAGATCCAGTTTTTGATAATGCGAAGATGTATGCCGAAGATGTTTCACTCAGGAATACGGATTCTCAAATAATCAGCCCCTAAGAAACTCCTGGAATGTATGGACAGGAAAGTCCAATACATAATTCATTGCAAAAAGAAAATTCCGCTGTCTGGCCATTGGCACATTAGCAAGACTCGAAATGCAGTGTTCAAAGAACGAAATTCTTCACTCAGATAACGATTAAATTTGAATCAGGAGCAATTCGATTGACCTGTCCTGATAGATATCTTATTACTCGATACAGTAGAACCTGTAATAAGCGGCCACTCACTAGGAATGGTGGTGTGACCGCTTAATGTAAGTTGGCCTCTTAAAACAGTTTCCACAGATAGAAACAAATTAACAAAACAAAACAAAAAAAATCCTAAAATCAAAACATACACAGCGCCACTAACGCCGCTGTTATAATTGACCACTTTATGTACAGAATCTCGTTCAAAAACGCTATTTACTTCGATTTTGGGAGAGACACATGGATAAAAAATTATTTGAAGGGTTATCCTTAATTTTAATCGGGTGGTTCGGCTACAAGTAGCCTTTCAAAACAAGTGGAAGGTGGACTGCGACCGCTACGTAGAGGCAACCGCTTAATACAGGTAAAAATTACAATGATTAAGAGGAGACAAATTGGGACTTTAGCAACTGACAAACAGTAATACAACCGACTGCTTAATACAGAGGTGGTCGCTGAATACGGTGCCGGCGATGCTGAAGCAAAAAAAAAAAAACCTACATATCCTTCGAAAGATGAGAAAAGAATTATTTTGTGAAACAAAAAAAAAGTAATGATAATTATTAGAATGAAAATAGGAGGCTCACACTCCGGCAAGGACGAGTTGGCCTGAAATAGTTCTTTCTTAGTACCTGCATATACAACTCATCTTCCTCTGTGGCACAATGATGATGAAAATATCTTCTTCTTCTGCCGACATTTGTTTATTGAATAAGCTTCCCTTTAGATTATATCAGTAATAAGAGGGGATATTTATTGCAATGCACTTTTTCCCTACAGGTCCTGCGCCAGAGTTAGTTGGAGTTCCTCGGAACCAAAGCACTGATATAGGAGCCAATGTTACTTTCAAATGCACCGCCACAGGTCTTCCTAAGCCAAACATCTCATGGATCAAAAACAATGATTCATTTGCCTTACAATCCAACCCAAGGGTGACATTCATTGACAATCCACATTCGCTAAAAAACCACAAAACCATGCAAAGCCAGCTGTTTATTACAGGAGCGAAGAAAGAAGATTTTGGCAAATATCAATGTGAGGCCAAAAACAGTGGTGGTAAAAATTTATCGTTGCCAGCTTTCTTAACCCCGAAAGTTTCAGGTTAGACATGAATATGCATTAGTGTTTGTTTTCCTTATTATCTCAAAGTTGAAAACCCACGAAGTCTTCCACTTGCGTGTTAACTCAGTCTCCCAATTGAAATTTCCCCAACACCAAATAAGCGAGATAGGCTCGGTTTTTGGATGATTGCTTCTTGATGTACATTTCCGTAGATTGTAAAAAAACTTTCTATGTCACCAGAGTGTCAAGAGATAATTTTGAAGTTGTCATTTCAGTTTCACCCGGCCCCTGTACCTCCCCAGTCTTCTTATCATCAAGACTCCCCTTTAAGTTTAATTCTCTTCAAACCGGGTCTTTCAAGGGGCAAAAAAGCCTTAGGCCCCGACATCCCATAGAAAGATCACAAATGAGACAATTCATAACGTCCGATTCATTCATATCAATTCTTTCTGTGTCAATTTGCAGATGCCCAGAAACCTGAGATCGTTGAAGGTCCAAAGAACCAAAGTGTTCTGATCGGTTCCAATGCTACCTTAAGCTGCACTGCTAGGGGTCTCCCAAGGCCAACAATCCACTGGGTAAAGGACAATGCTTCATATCCTTTACGGTCTAACCCCAGAGCACGTGTAATTACAAACGGGCGAACGAATCGCAGCCAGCTTTTTATAATGAGAGTAGAGATGGGAGACTATGGAAAATATCAATGCATTGCAAATAATAGCATTGGAAGAAGCCAAGCAGGAGTGGCTGTCCTTAAAAAAGGTAAGTTCTTTTTTAAATGGAAGGGAAAAAAACAGGGTAAGAGGGGTCCTTCTTGACTACAAGCGCTGTTGCTAAGAACAACCTGTTTGTTACTACATTTTTTTATCATTCATCCACAGCAACTCCTACTCCCACCTCCATGAACGGAAAGCCAGAAAATTCAGCATCAAAGACAACTATAGTCGCTGTATCGTGCACTTTGGTAGCTGCAATTATTTGTGTAGTCACTGGGTTTGTGTGGAATCGGCGTAAAAATCGTGATAAAGAGGTACATACTACGTTACGTGACATCTCCACAGAGGATGATGATCTCCTATGAGCGCAATGGAAAGGAAAATAGTTCGTAATAACGATAATAATAATAATGATAATAATAATAATAATAATAATAATAATAACAATAATAATAATAAAAACCATATTAAGCCTTAAAATTTGGGAAGTTTTTCGCAACTCTGCATCTTACTCCCTTATCGTCACCTTTACAAGAAGGAAGAATACTGGAATGAGTGCAGCAGCCACCACGTATCTCACTCCTCTTGTGGGGAGGATCCTGGCCAGAGTTATCCTGAAGAGACTAAGGACAAGCACAGAGGAAGTTCTACCAGAAAGCCATTGTGCATGGTTTTAGGTCTGGTAGCACCACAACGGACAGGATTTTCACTTTTCAGAAATTACAGGAGAAGGCAATCGAGCAAAATCAACTCTTCTTAACACTCCTCTAACACTCCTTTTTTTTTCAACTTCACTTTATTAATAACAACTTTAAGGAGGACTAGTTGCGTTACAATCAATTTCCCAAGACCAGACAACAGTATTTATCAGTGGCAACAACTATCCCAAGTATTAGAAAAGTTTAGTTAATGTCCATCAACCTACGACAGCCAATCGTGTTGGGCTACGTGTAACTTTTCTTGCATACTTCCTTCGATTTGCTTACCATTTACCGAAATGTCATAAGTTCCACAATAACGAAAACAATATTAGTTAAATAAAAATTGTAGAGAAAGGTCTAACAACATCAAAATATAAAATCCTATGAGGACAGCAGAGAAAATTGCCAGTAAAGGTTGTTACATAACAATAGTGCAACCAGAAAAATTGGAGAAGAAGGAGCTTACCTAAAGTGCCGCCTTTGCCATAAATTAAAACAGCAACTTAATGGAAATTTAGTGCAGAGGGTGTAAATCAAAAGTTGTTTACAAACTCGGCCACCTCTAACCGAATCGCTGAATACAAGTTCCTTGGAGGTGTCAGTCAAGGTATATAAAGAAATGTAGAAACGCGGCCGTCTCCGATCATAAATTCCATATAAAAGAAACGTAGCAGAATTAAACCAAAACAAGAGAACCCTTTACGAAAATATTTCCAAAAACTTGACGAAAACAATTTTGCGATCCGTTCTACGATTAATTCACATTAAGAGAAGATACGAACTTATCTGAGCTTTAAACAGTTGACAATAAGTGTTCAATAAAGTTAAAGAGTATTTTCTCTTAATAAATGTCATTAGCGAAGGGTTTTTTGGAAGTCCTCCGAGTGAGGCGATTCTATAGAAAAATTCACCGCCTGATGAGTGATTTCCACGTTAAGAGAGTGTCTCTGTAAGAGCGGTCCGGTCGATTTTGCTTGAGACACAGATTTCGCTCGTTTCTCGTGTGTTGTAAGACATTCATGTACCTATACTAAAACCACAATCAGTTTGATCGGATCTCTTTATTTTTCAGAGTTTTACGGAAATTAAATTTCACTCGAGCGAAGGCTTGTCGTGACACTTTTCAAGACTTTAATTTCATACAACTTTGGAGGACAATTTACAAAAAACTACGGAACTCAGCAAAAAACAAATACCACAGCCATGTATATTAACTCTATCTTATCTATCGAGGTGACCTTCGTAAACATCACGTGTCAATCAAGGAAACAGGGAGACTTGAATGACACCTTATCGGTTCGCCTAAATCACACACGCCAAGACCGATCAAATGGTATATACCATTTATTCATGTCGTTGTAAAAATATCAAGCCGTCTGTATCCTTACTGAAGGCTAAAACATCTGAAACTCGGAAATTTGAATTTTTGATAGCAAAAAAGAATAAAAAAGAATCTATTCATTATAAAAAATGGGAAAACATGTTATTGTAACTCAATAGATGAGTATCGGGTATTAACAGTTATAGACGCAGTTGTATATACAGTCGTTCTACCAAAAAAGGAATTTGATGTAGAAGTATTTGTACAAATTAGGTTTATATTATTACATAACCACAACATAAATTAAATCTAGCCGACTGTGAATGTAATGTAACGCAGTATTTCGTAATTAGTGTTAGTGAGTAGCGTAAGCGTTAGTGTAATTAACTTTGTGTTTGTTTGTATTATTCTAGTATTTGTGCTTTAAGTGAAAATAAAAAAAAAAAAAAAAAAAAAAAAAAAAAAAAAGACCGATCAAATTCAAGGTAAATTTTTGAAAAAGTGAGGCGTTCTTAACTGATCCAACTAACATAGCTAGGAAGTAGGTGCCATAGAAAAGGTAACTACAGAAAAAACTTTGCGGCCCGACCTTTACGAGAACTTTATAACTCCGTGAACTTACCTAATTTTCGGCAATATCCAAGTTTGGCCGCCATTTTGAGGGACTTGTTTACATGAAGCGTAACAGATATAAATCAAGCAGGTAGATCTAAAACCGTCAGAAATACATACGAAAGCAATTCAAATGAACTTTACTTTCAATTCAAGCGGCAAAACTTGAAATTGTTCGTTAAACTTACCATCCCCATGCGACCATTTATCCCGACAATTCAAACACTACAACTTTCTGAATTCCCCTCGTCGATTCCACCGCAAGAAATAACCTATGCCACTCAAGCTTCGACTCGAATGTGAAGTACGAATCAAATAACATAGCTGCTTCATCTTCGCGGCAATATCACGCTGGTATTTTGATTTTCCGATCGACAAGAACGGTGATCAATAATCGATCGGTTTGTTTACCTCATAAACGTGACCGCTGACCAGCTGCTGAGTGAAAACAGTACAGTTCAGTGGCGAGGGGCGGGGTGAGGGGTGGGTGCGGGCAGATTATCAAAATATTTTTGGAAACATTCGAACATATGCATTAAAGTATCATGATAAACATTAGGATTCTCAGTCTTAATGCGAAGGCATGCTTCGTGTTGCAGACAACTTTTATTTTACTTAGTATTCTTTTTTATTTCAAATACACTTCGTTCCAAATAGGACTAGCATCAGTTCATAGATTTAAAAACAAATCTTTACCACGTAAATAAATGTGTTTAGATAATCGAGATAACCATTGAACCTATTATATCGCACCGGAAGTAACGTGTCTTGTCTTTGCCCAACTCTGAGAGCGTGGAGCAGCAAAGACGCGAGATACGAGTCTCGCGTGGAGCGGCTTCTCCATGCTCACAGGATACGCGTGGCCTCACTATCTTTAAGAAAAGTAAGAGACTGCTCGAAGTCTGTATTCCGTTCAACCATTTCATAAGAGTGACACGAGTCTTTCAATTGAGTGAGAAAGTCACAAACCCATTCTTTACCTCACGAGCGTAACCACTGACCACTCACGAATTACAATAGGCTTCTCCTTTGACGCGGAAATTTAAATCGTATCGAATATACAAAGTTATAGTGAGTTCCTTCAAATCTCCCGAACTTGTATCGCGTTGGAAACAATTACAAGTACAGGAAGAAGTCGTTCATTAGCGAGACGTTCATTATGTCTCAGGACTCCTTTTTGAATAGCAAAGATGGAAAAAACTTTGGTTCATCGTGTGGCTTAAGTGGTTTGGTACGACTGTCTGAATGCAATGACGAAGTAAAACATCATTTGATAAGCTGCCACCTGTCTAAAGAGGTTTTTAAGTGAAAATGAGCTAATCTTGGCAAAGATTGGCCTATTTCACCTCGCTCAGGAGGATAAACAAAAAAATGTGGATTTGCCATAGGCATCGCCACACTCTGGGGAAGTTTTGGAGAAGTGCAAAGGTAACATGTCAGTATCCTGATCATGATGGTGTCAGGAAGCGTATCCAAGGCAGAGATGTAATTACCTTGCATATGTCTCAGGACATTCAAAAGCTGTTTGGAGTTATTATTCCAGTGGAATCAGGTAGTCTTCAGTAACATTTTCTGTTATCTATTTTTGTCACGTGACATATCTGCTCGAAAAGAGAAGAAATTCTTTATTAGATGAAGGGTACTTAAGTACACATCACGTTGAAAAAAAATAGATCAATGTGTAAGTGCTTTTAATTACAGATGGAAATATGTACAATGTTGCTCGGTTGATAATCAATAATGTTTTTGTGGAAGATCAAATCACCTGACAACGCAATATACCTACTCATGCGTACGGTTCACAATTATTTGCGGTCAGTTTTCCTCAGTTTGTATGATTCTCATTAACCAGTATGATTAAATTTGCAGACTAAAAGACCCCTTATTTGATTGAGAATAATAAAAGTAAACCGTGCATGTCGGTTCTTAATTCCTGATGGATGCTAGTGGGCTTTACTTTAACTGAGAAATTTGCAATCGCTTACCTCAGCTCTCTGTGTCCCATGCCATAAGAAGCACACGAAAAAAGTTGATGATAGTGAGTCTTGGCTGAGACAAGAAGAATCAGAGAAGAATCTACGGTCCCCAGAAACGCCACTATTAAACACGAGACAACTAAGGTAAACTGAATTAAGTGTTATTTGTTTTATTTAAAACTATCGTTCAGATTATAAGATACCCGAAAAACTCTCCTCACCGATTTTTTTCTTACATTCTGTTAATCAAAAGTTTCAATAATTAAAAAGGCATTCTTGTTGATCGTCTTAATAGCAACAGTTTCCAGGATCCAAGGGGAACAAAAGAGAGAACAGTTTTCTGTGTAGCTAGGTAAGGCGACATGCCGGCTTTATACTTCTTCCGGCGTGATAACGATAATGATGACAACAATGGGCAAAAAACACCGTCCGCTAATGATGACGATCATCATAGTTATTAACAAATCTCAGTTATAGTCCTGAAAAAATCTCAGGGGGTCCTTTGAACAATCCGCTTAATCTCGCCCGAAGTCAAAGTCGCCTACACTCAATCTAAGGTTCGTGCGATTTTACGACGAATTTTCAATTCCGGTTTGTTGCATGCGCGACTTTTGATAGAAAAAACCTGCACGCGCCATAACTTAAAAGAACGTGTCAGCGGAATGAATCAAATCTCTATCACTTTGCATACATTCTTGGGAACAGAAAAAATTACTTAGAGCAAACCTTCTAAGTATAGTGTTCATTCCTTGCAATGGGGCATAAATAAAAGGTTCTGGTGGAAAAGACATCTTATTTTATACCACTGATGACAAGCAAAAAGGTTATATGGGCACCCGGTTAAAAATATATTGATAACTCTATTAATATCAGCTCTAATTTAAAGGAGAAAGTTATGAGAATACAGTAAAAGTTGTCTGTACCACGAAGCATGCCTTCACTGTTTAGACTGATAGTCCAAGAGCTTTTTGAGCATGTGTTCGAATATCTTATGACAATAAGCCCGCCACCCACCCCACCCCGCGATATACTGTTTTCACTTAGCGGCTGGTCAGCGGTCATGTTTATGAGGTAAACAAACCGATCGATTCCTGATCACCGTTCTTGTCGATCGGAAAATTAAAATACCAGCGTGATATTGCCGCGAAGATGAAGCGGTTATGTTACTTGATTCGTACTTCACATTCGAGTCGAAGCTTGAGTGGCACAGGTTATTTCTTGCGGTGGAATCGACGAGGGGAATTCGAACACTAGTTGTAGTGTTTGAATTGTTGAGATAAATGGTCGCATGGGGATGGTAAGTTTAACGAACAATTTCAAGTTTTGCCGCTTGAATTGAAAGTAAAGTTCATTTGAATTACTTTCGTATGTATTTCTGACGGTTTTAGATCTACCTGCTTGATTTATATCTGTTACGCTTCATGTAAACAAGTCCCTCAAAATGGCGGCCAAACTTGGATATTGCCGAAAATTAGGTAAGTTCACGGAGTTATAAAGTTCTCGTAAAGGTCGGGCCGCAAAGATTTTTTCTGTAGTTACCTTTTCTATGGCACCTACTTCCTAGCTATGTTAGTTGGATCAGTTAAGAACGCCTCACTTTTTCAAAAATTTACCTTGAATTTGATCGGTTTTGGCGTGTGTGATTTAGGCGAACCGATAAGGTGTCATTCAAGTCTCCCTGTTTCCTTGATTGACACGTGATGTTTACGAAGGTCACCTCGATAGATAAGATAGAGTTAATATACATGGCTGTGGTATTTGTTTTTTGCTGAGTTCCGTAGTTTTTTGTAAATTGTCCTCCAAAGTTGTATGAAATTAAAGTCTTGAAAAGTGTCACGACAAGCCTTCGCTCGAGTGAAATTTAATTTCCGTAAAACTCTGAAAAATAAAGAGATCCGATCAAACTGATTGTGGTTTTAGTATAGGTACATGAATGTCTTACAACACACGAGAAACGAGCGAAATCTGTGTCTCAAGCAAAATCGACCGGACCGCTCTTACAGAGACACTCTCTTAAATTTCACTTCAAAAACCGATATCGCTCTCATCGCTTCGCGATTCGTGCCGTATTCCTTCATGCACAAGTACAATTCCACGCTAAATACCCTTTCTTCGATAGTCAATCAGACCGCGAGTTTACCTTTAGCTGTGCGATTCTATAGGAAATTTCATTACCTGAAGAGAGAGTTCCGCGAACACCGATATCGCACAAATCGCGAAGCGATGAGTGCGATATCGGTTTTTAAGTGCAATTTAACGCGGAATTAACGGGCCAGGAAATAGATTTCCGTTGAATCGCATAATTCAATAAAAATAAGTAAAAAAAGAAGAACAGTAATAATATTGTTTGTTTTTATCCTGAGCGCGCGCCCCAGAAAGCCATTAAAAAGTCAGCTGTCAGATCTGTCCTGGTGTCAGCGAATGAGAAGCAAGGTCAGTCGTACACATTTGAATCTTCGACAACTTTATTTGTACATTGTGCTTGTTTTTACATCTGTTTTCAAACTTTTAAAGAAGCTTCACACTGTCTTAAGGATAATATGGTATTTCACTGAGTTTACAAGCCGTTTATCTTTAAGATCTTTTTTTAAATTTCCAAATCATTTGCTCGAGAAGGAAAATAATTTACTCCCCTTACCTATTTGGTGGCAAAACTGAAAGAAATGAAGTGTCCAAGCGAAAGCTCTAAAAGTTTAACATCGCGATTAAAGGTGTTTATTTCTTCTTCAGAATCTATGACAATCGACCCTGTCACTTCTTCCGTTGTCGCTTCTTCGTCTTGTTTGATTGAACTTTGGCTTACCATTTTATGGGCCGCTTTCTCGTTTCCGCGAGGGAAAGAGGTTTTTTATGCCTCTCCAATAATTTGTAGTTCATTTCAAAACAGGGAAGAACCTGGCTCACTTTGAAAAACGCTTTTGTTTGTTTTTGGCTCTCCATGAAGTGACAATGGTTTTGAAATCACTCAATTGACATTGTAGAAAACTTTGTTACAATTTCACGATAGTTGTTATGTTTACGTAGATGCGAAACAATATCACTTAGCCTAAATACTTCGATTCGTTGAATAATCAGAATGCGAGATTTTATTCAAATATGCGATTTTACCTTAAATATATATCTACTGTCTTTAAATTCCCATCACTTGAAGACACAAATTTTAAAAGGACACTACTTTTACTTTTGTCAATTTTATCGTTGAACTGAAATAATGCTCCATCATCTGCACACATATTGCGTGTATTCAGATGATCAGATGACAACTGTATCGTGACCGTCTTAGTTGAAATGGGCATTTAAGAAGATCCCCTTTCACTGAGAAAAAGTTCTGTATTTTTTTTCTACTTAATTCTCTGTTTTCTCTTGGCTTTAAGAAATGCATGAGGTACTGACCTCAAACCAAACAAAAGCTCAATTTCTGAATGTTAGAGGACTTGTCTATCTTGAAGGCGACAGAGGGAGGAACCGGTGGGGTTTGAATTCTGACGGCATTTTGTTATATATATATATATATATATTTATAAACCGTATTTATTCACTTAAAAGGTGCACTCGGTTACAAGACGCACCCTAAACTTTCGAAGACGATTGTGACAAGTAAGCGAAATGAAAATTTCACATAAATACCCTGTTATAAGGCGCACCTGGAATTACGGAAATTTTGTCGACCGCGTTCGCTGTACTTACAACAATTTGCTTCCCAAAGTTGATAATTACAGTGCTCCCATTCTCAAAACAAAAGCGAAAAAGTCACACATTACAAACAATAGCAAAAAAGTCACACATGGAAAATAGCAGAAAAGTCACTCTTTTTAATTCACGAAAGTCATCCTTCTCAGGAGACTGTTTTAAGTTATGGATACTAATTGATCCGTTTTTACGTTTATAATCAATACTCATCTGACCAGTTCATCTTAATCTTCGAGCATTCGTTCAGCGTACCGTAAATTTTCAGTAATTGTGCCAAGCACTACCGGCTACTGTTTTACATATTGAATGATAATGACGCTCTACAATTTGCCCAACTTTTGGCTCATCAGGAACTTTTCGCTCCAACTTTCAGTTTCGTCATACAACATCTACTGAGTCGTATTCTACAAATAAAAAAATGTCGTTTCGTATGACAGTTTATTTTTGACAACGTAAAGTGCGCATAACCTTCAATCTGACCTCGTGTTGTAGACAGCTCATGATTAATTGCACTAACATCCTTTATCTGGTATATTAACAAGACTCACAGCAAAACCATAAGGTAAGTTTATGAATATTTTCTTTTTTAAATGATGATTTCTTTTGCATTTTTCTGCCAAGTAAAATAATTTTTGAATAAAGAAATGGAGTTATATAAAATATCTATTTCGATCGTGGTATTGTAAACAGCGAAGACGAAGACCTATATGCCAAAAAGTTATTTTTCAAAGGGGTTTTCGGAACAATTTATCGTTAAACAAAATTATTTGATACAATATGTTTTATTATTATCACACAGCACAAAGTAGAGTACAGATAACGCGTGAATAGAGCACAAATATCCTGCGATATTTTGACGAGCCCTGCGGGCTCGTCAAAATACGGCACAAGTCGTAAAAATACTCAACGATACCACACACCAAAACGTCTTATAGGATACATTCATCAGGCATGATTTATATGTGATGTGTAATCGCCCGATTGTTTTGAGACAACTGATCAGATGGTAGCTTGTATACTTTTTTGTGGAAAGTATTAGTGGCCATTTTTGTCTTCAACATAATATTCTGACGTCTTGAATTTTTGCTAATGTTTATTAGTAATTGTTTCCTTAATCTACAATGATCAGAATTTTATACAGAGCTAACTTTAATTTGAGGCACTCTTCGTATTTTGTACCTTTATTAATCGCTCATGGAAAACAATTGTATGAAATATTAAGTTGATACAAGACGCGTTTATTCAAATTTCCTCCATTGGTAGACAGGAAGATCGATCTCAGTATTTGTTACGTCAGGGGGAGTCTACCAGCTGTTGAAATTCAGCTGAAATATGACGTAGCTTTTCTGTTCTCCGCCAGCTTATCATTAGGGTGCATTTGATCGCTTGCATTGGGATGAATTTTTTAGTCTAGTGACTAATAATTAACGTTACAGGTAAGGACTGGGATCTTTTTCACATACGTTTGTCGCGGGTGGGAAACAAATGGACACATTGTGTCTTACGTTTTGGCATATCTTATTTTAGTACTGACTATAGGGGAAGTCTGTCGTGTTCACCCCCGATTTCGAAATGTCATTTTTAGTCGCCATCATTCACATATCGAAAAAGAAAAAAATAAATGAATCAAAGGGCTCTTGGAGTCAGCTCATTCATGTTATGGCTTAAGTTTGTATTGATTTGTATTTGATTAAGTTTTTCGTTTGTCTCACGATGTAGTCACGTGTGATATAGATCGCAACTTTTCGACTGCATACTGCTAGTCTTCTTCAGGCAATGGTCGACTGGTATTGCGCGATCTTCTAAAGCATGATGTTCTGCTTTGATTAGTTGTTTTTCCAACAGCTCTAATTGGTGCATTTCGATCCTTGCTGTTCACTCAGTGATTTGTTCACTCAGTGATTTGTTCACTCAGTGATTTGTTCACTCAGTGATTTGTTCACTCAGTGATTTGTTCACTCAGTGATTTGCTCCCTCGGCGGTCCGCTGCCACACAGTTCTCCTGTTATTGTGTTGTTTGATCGTGAGCATCCACGCTTCTGGAATTTCTATTCCACTATCCCTGTTGATGTTGTCAGGGTGAAGTCTTATATGAATTGTCTCTTTGACCCTGCGCGTGTTGTAATAAAGGTCACGATCAATAAACTTAACTTCGTTCCAGAGTGGCTTGTGTCCGGTGTTGTGGGCATGCTCTGAAATGGTGGAAGTTTTGGTACGGCTGAGTCGTATGTCTCGATCGTGCTCCTTAATTCTGTCTTGCATAGGTCTGTCTTGCATAGGTCTTCCAGTCTCTCCGATCCACCTTTCCGCATTCACAGGGAATCCTGTAAACTACGCCATCTTGTTTAGCCGGGTCGACAGCGCCTTTTGGCCGTATTAACTGAGATCTTAGCTTAGTCTCCGACTTGAAAACAGCGCGTACGCCTTGTTGTTGTAGGCAACGGCGAAGCTGTTCGGACAGACCTTTGACATAAGGTAAAACCGCAGTAGCTTTGAACTCGTTGGCGGGTTCGGCATTGTTGTTTGGTTTTCCGATCTTGGTAAGTTTCTGCAAGAAAGAAAAAGGATAAGCATTAGAAACCAGATCAGATGACAGATGTTTTTTCTCCTTGGAGATGACGGAGGGTTTTGTTACGAGACGTTTGGCGCGCTAGTAAAGGCACTTAACAATACCGCGTTTTACTGATTGAGGGTGGTTTGAATCATACGCTAAGTATTGAAAAGTAATTATACGGCACATACGTGAAAATCAATGAGTATATACCCCTGAACGTTGAAAATTTATCAAGTGGAAGGAACAGTTTTGATCTCGGTCCGCATTTTTGTCAATAAAATGAACACATATCGGTTAAGGAGATGAAACTTACGGACCACGTGCAAAGCTGTCAATTGTTTCTTGGATATTGCACATGTGAAATATTCAATAGTGACATTTCATTTACATCTACATCTTCATTTACTTTTATTAAGTCGGTTAAATCTGTACAAACATCACACCAACCAACTCGCGCACAAAGTGAGAAGACTATATGGAGGCTTGAAATTATATTAAGAACGATTGTGATCAAGAAACGGCCGAGGAATATTCCACAATAGTGCAAATAATCGTGAAAGATAATCGCGGAAAAAGCGATTGCGTGACGCTCGGTAAGTTGTGAGATGACATGTTACACGTATCAGACAAAAATCAGTATGAATTCTCAGTCTGCGTTTTGTACCCCGTCTGCATTTTGTATTGAACGGATTGGCATTGCTGTGTTTGTCTGCAGTCTACATTTTGTATTGAACGGATTGGTATTGCTGTGTTTGTTCGAGCAAGCCTCAAGTCTGGACCGAAATATTGGAGCTTGAAAAAAATTTAGTGAAAATATCTTAGCCGCTACGATTGATTTGTGGACTGTATGTTGAAGAGGTCCCGTAGAAAAGCACAATGATAGAGCAATGATTACTTTATACCAACTGAAGACGAACGCAAACGCGCTACTTACCAATATGGCTGCATGCCTCTGATGCTCTTCCTCGTGGTCACAGCGTGGTGTTGAAATGAACCCGCTAAGAGCTTCATCGAAATTAATTTGACTTTTAGGAAGTGGGGAGGGGTAACATGCGAGACTACTTCGGTTCACGGTCCACAATGCAACTTCGGTCTATGGAATACAACCTCCGTCAACATCTGCCTCACCACAATACTTCATTCATTGCTTCCAGCATGAGTGAACTAAAAATGAGATAAGCTAGTGGCCAATTTATAAGAAAAAAATTGGCTTTTCTTGATATCGATGAACCATTTGGAACATGTACAATGTACAAAAATGATTCATTCATTTTCATTTCGTTAATGCGGTCGCCAAACGAAAGCACGCATATGATGGATAAAAACCGGATTGGTAAACTTTTTGCTTCTACGAAAAACAAACCTGTCTACTGCCGTCGACATTTCAGGCGACACGACTCCCATAATGAGAAACACTCTCAATGACTTCTATTTCGGTTTTGAAAGGCAATATTGGTCAATATTCAGATCTTTTAATTTCAATGAATGGACAGTGAATCCTTAAGTTTCCATGCTAGCGGGTATTCTCACGTTTGACTCTCCATTAAAAACATTTTTTCTTACATTTATCAACGAGGCAAATTGTATATTATTATTATATCAATTTTTAATATTTCTTTTTTAGTGCACTCTTAGAGCTCATTGAATTAAACAAGTTCAATACTTATTCGTCCGTTAATATACATGCGGTTAATCTTCCACAAACTCCTTCCACGATGCATAAGTTTCGTTGATCGTGACTTTTACTTCGTATCGTGATGACAATAGTAATGGTATTATCTGAATCGAAAGAAAACGAACAAGGATGTCGCTATAAAATGTTACGAAGGATTCAAGAGAAAGTGTTGTTTCATATCTGTAAATGTTAAACTGCGAGATATTTTCATTTTTTTCAAATTACTCCAGGTGTGATTGTTCGTTATTTTCGTTCATTATAAGAGTACATAGTTTCCTTTGGTAGACTCCCTTACTTCTTCAAGTTCACGACCCCCGAGTTTAACCCTGACATGAAGAGTCGACTCACTCGACATATCCATACAAAGTTCTTGTCAAGCCGAATAATCTCTTTTTTAATGATAAGCAACGTGGAAGTAGCTTGCTATCTCATCGCAAGAGGTCACTTTATAATAAAGCTCGGATATAACACGTACTGTCATTGGTTGAAAGAGCGTGCTCTATGAGAGTATAGAGCATACAACTGAGCTAAAGCTGTCACGCCATCTGCCAAATCGTACTATGTCCGACCTTTTCCGGGACTTCTTTCTAGCATTTCTTTCGTTAATTGAAAGTGAAATTTCGGAACAAGCGAGCAAAGGTTTGCAAAAATGCCAGGCGCAGTAATTTACGTTACTGTAACGTGAGCATAGACAAAAATCCTCAAAGATAAAACAAGATAGACAGTCCGAGTTTTTTTAACGGTTTTCACGCTCAGTTAGATTGCCAGTTTACGTACGGTAATAAAGATCAAACACAGCTAACACTTGTATAATATATAAAGTTTCGATTTCAAACAAAAAAAAAAACAGGAATGATGAAAAATATAACCTGGCATAACTGTTAAAATTCATACTAATCATGACGGTGTCAGAGCGACTTAAGGTCTATCGCGGCTAGCTAATCATGGCGATCTTCGGTCATCGCAGTGGAGCAAGCCTCAGGAACTAAATCGACTACCCTTCGAGTGAAAATATAAGAGCTTGCCCTGATTACCTTTCCGATGCGTTGAGTGGATGGCCAAATCAGTCACTGAAACCGAGTTTTACGGCGCTGTCATTCCGAGCGATCTTCATTTCTTAGTGAATTCGGCTGTTGTTCATTCATAATACACTCGCCTTGAACAGTTTGTTTTCTACTTGTCAAATGAAATAACTTGCGTATTTTTGTGAGCCACGATTTGGGCCGAATTTCACTGAACATTTCACTTTCAGATACTGTATTAGATTTGTTTTGAAAATTGAAAGTAATTCTTGGGGAATTTAACGGATTCTTTATTATAAAACAAATAAAGAAGCCTTGACTGTGCTCTGTTCTGTTGTAAAGCACGCAGGAAGCGGCTAGAACACTCAAGAAGTGGGGAGAAACACTCGACTACGTCTCGTGTTTCCCCCTACACTTCTTTCGCGCTCTAGCCGCTTCCTGCGTGCTTTACAACAGAACAGAGCACAGTCAAGGCTTTCTATTTCTTAAATAGCACGGGAAATTCATTCCTTTTTTGAAGTACATTGCATTTCCTTGCGAACGCAAAGTAAGTTCTCAAAATTTTACGTAAATTTACGAGCAACATCGTTACTTTTCCCTTTAGATTTTGTTTGTCACTATTGGCGATTTCGAAAAAGTAGCAAAACAAAAGATGCCATTTAGTTACTGAGTAGTTAAGACACAAATTAAAACCATATGTATTCGGAAATATGTAGTTTTAAATAAATCATGTTTTTGGGTTGAATCGAGAGTATGGGGATAAGTGAAAGAAAACAGTGAAATCCTATACCTTTTTGCGGAAGTCTTACGAAAAATCGCCAAATTTGTTGCTCACTTTTCCATTTTCCTTTTTTGTAACTGCCTGAGTGCGTAAACTTAGATACAACAAGTTAATGATAACGTTCGACTCAGTATTCTACGTTCTTCTCGAAAATAACTTATTTGATTTTGAATAAATAATTCCATATGCAGGCCGCTTCAAACATCCGAACAACAAATTGTCAACGTGTCATGATGATGGGTAATTTTTGGCTCCGAGAAGCGTCAATGTGTTTAGTACTATTAACTCTTACTGGCGCTTTATGGATCCTTCCATTCGTCAAAGGTGAAACATGCGATTCCAAAATCGAGAGTAAGTAGTGTTAACTTCTTCTGAATGTCCTGCTTAAAGAGCATATTTATGCGAATGTTTTCTTGTATGCATATTAAACGTGGAGAAACTGTAAAATGGCTAACAAACAAATAGCTCCCAGTCAGAGGATCCAGAGAATGTAGGTATCTTCATCAAAATGTTTAGCATGTGTAGATAAGAAAGGACGTAGATAAACTCTTGACTGATCCAGCGTTTAAATGCATGACGTTTCGCCTTCGGCCTTTTTCAGGTGGAACATAAAAGTTAAAAATTGATATTAAAAAGCTGCATTAAAACTCTTGATCAGTCAAGAGTTTGTGAACTACACTTACTAAGTTTATAAGATGGATTTATTAATGATCTTTCTCATCTTTGGATAGGCTGTAAAGAGATTGTATGTTATTGATTTTGTTTTATTATCATTTAATCTCTCCAACTCAGTCAGACCCGTTGTGGACACATCTTCAAGTCCAGAAAACAACCGATTACCCATTGGTGTCTCTATTACCCTGACTTGTACAGCAGAGCCCAGAACAATAGATAGAGGATATCACGATAGATGGGTCAGTTATATCGAGTGGTACGATCCACAGAATAAGGAAACTGGAGCTAAATGCCTGCAGCCTTCAAACAGACGTGCACACAAACTTAAATTAAGCTGCCCATTAGTGCTTAAAAATCTGACAGTTGATAAATTTGGCCGCTACACCTGCCAAGCTGGCAGTGATTACAGAAACCACTGCACAAGGAAATCGTTTGAAATAGTTATTCAAGGTAAGCAAACCAGGCTAGTCATATCTTTAATAAACAATTATTCGACGAGTGCGTGTTGGATATGCGATGATAGACGGCCAACGCGGCCCATAGGGCCGCGTTGGCCGTCTATCATCGCATATCCAAAAAGCGCGAGTGGAACAATTATTAAATCCAAAAACGCCCCGGAACATATATAAACCAATCTTCCCAACTATATTTTGCAAGAAGAAACTGAATGTTACGATGTACGAAAACGCTTCCGGTGTAACTCGTCTTTATGCACGCATATGGTATAATGACCCATAACCCATAATGGGTAAGCCAATGAAAACTCTTGAATTGCATTATCCAATTATCCAGTTTTTGATAAATGAAAATATACATCATATGTTATTTAATGCGAAGATGGATGCCGAAGATGTTTAATTTAGGAATAAGGGGGCCTCAAATAATGAGCTTCTAAGAAACTCCTGAAATGTATGGACAGGCAACTCATGATCGATACATGCAAACGGAAATTCCGCCTTGTGGCCATTGGCTAACAAGACTTGAAATGCAGTGTTCAAAGAACGAGATTATTCTCGCAGATAACGATCAAATTTGAATCAGGAGCAAATCGATTGACCTGTCCTGATACATATCTTATTACTTGGTACAATCGAACCTGTATTAAGCGGCCCCTCACTTGGAATGGTGGTGTGACCGCTTAATACAAGGGGTATTATAAAAAAAAAAAACAACAAAAAAAGCAGAAAAACGAAAGACAAAATAAACAAGCAGCAAAAAATTTTGTGAAACAAAATAAACGAATGATAATTACTAGAATTGAAAAAGAAGAAGGAGCTTACACTCCGGCCAAGGAGGGTTGGCCTGAAACAGTTCTTTCTCAGCACCTGTATCAGAGTATCAAGAGCTAGAAAAGAAGCAATGTTTTCTATAAATTTTTTATACAAAATTTTGAAGTTGTCATTTTCAGTTTCACCCGGTCCCCGTACCTCCTCAGTCTTCTTATCATCAAGACCCCCTTAGAGTTTAATTCTCTTCAAACCGGGTCTTTCGAGCGGCAAAGAAGCCTTGGGCCCCAACATCCGAAGAAAGATCACAAATGAGACAACTCATAACGTCCCATTCATTTATATTAATTATTTTTGTTTTAATTTGCTAGATGCCCAGAAACCTGAGATCGTTGAAGGTCCAAAGAACCAAAGTGTCCTGATCGGTTCCAATGCTTCCTTAAGCTGCATCGCTAGGGGTCTCCCAAGGCCAACAATCCACTGGATAAAGGACAATGCTTCATATCCTTTACAGTCTAACCCCAGAGCACGTGTTATTCCGGACGGTCGAGCGAATCGCAGCCAGCTTTTAATAACGAGAGTAGAGATGGAAGACTATGGAAAATATCAATGCATTGCTAATAGCAGCATTGGAAGAAGTCAATCAGGAGTGGCTGTCTTACAAAAAGGTGAGATGTTTTTCATAAATGGAAAGGAAAAAAAAACAGGGTAAGAGGGGTCCTTCTTAATTACAAGCGCTGTACTGTTTGTTACTACATTTTTTTTATCATTTATCCATAGTAACTCCTACTCCCACCCCCGTGAACAGAAAGCCAGAAAATTCAGCATCTCAGACAACTATAGTCGCTGTATCATGCACTTTGGTAGCTGCAGTTATTTGTGTAGTCACTGGGTTTGTGTGGAATCGGCGTAAAAATCGTGATAAGGAGGTAAATAATACGTTACGTGATATCCCCACACAAGGTAATGATCTCCTCTGTCCGTCATACGACTTTGCTTGTGCTGATGTCCGGAGGAATGCTGGGATTGACCAGCCAAGAAACATGCAGTTTCCTCAGGGGGTAAGATGCAGAGTCGAAAGAAACTTCCCAAATTTAACTTATTATTATTATTATTATTATTACGACCTCTTTTCCCTTTCATGATGATTTTCGTCAGTTTGGTCTTATTTTTCTGTCCCTACTTCGTGTACTCCAAATTATCCTTTCCTCCACTTTGGGTCTGTAAATATCTCATGCATAAACAAGCAAGGGCCTGCACGACCCATATTCACGGGGTTTATGAAGCAGTTAAATCTGAAAAAAATGTTCCCATACCTTTCATACCTTAAAATTATCACATTTGAGGATTATGGTTGTGAAAGATGGTGCGTCTATTTCAGCTAAACTGGTTTCCTTCCTTATCAAACAAACGCTATTTAAATCACATTTGACTGGTAAATCAAAGCGCGAGAGATTTCAGTTCGTCGAGTTTAAATGCAGGATTATGAAAGGATCTCAAACAAATGATGATGATGATAAAAGCTAAACACGCTTATTGGATAGATATCACAAATGCCTATTCTCTTCAATTATATAACAGGGACGAAAACGTGCAACAAAGTTGTATCTGAAAGAAGGCCAAAAGTTGAAAAATGGGGTACAGAACCTTGAAAACAATCGGTCGCCCAATAGCCAAACCATCGAAATCCCCGCGGAAAGGCTCCCGTTAGTGGGGGATGGAGTTGGAGACAGACTGCCTCCAGACGGAAGCGAGTGGGATGATTTGGTGCAAGGAATGAAAGAAAGAAGTCAAGAGAGATTAGAGTCGGGTGAGGGGATTGCTGGTGGTCGCATTTTCACAACTGATAAACACCTGGGTGTCGACGAACAGCGGGATTGTGGAGAGATATCTCAAGAGACCGAGGAAGAATCTGAAAACTTGGAAAATCTTGAAGTGTTCGATGAAATACTCGGAGAAGGCGAATTTGGAATCGTCTATAAAGGTTGCTATAGTGGGAAAGACGGAAATATAACAGATGTAGCTGTGAAGAAGCTAAAAGGTAGGTACACGAATCGAAATGTCTACCTGTTATATCTTAAGTACAGTGGTGACCTCAAAACGGATTTTTCTTTCTCGAAGCTATGCACCATCTTAATTTTTTATCATTTTACTTTTCTTGGAAAAAACCCATAAAGTCTGCTATTGTCCCCTCTGAACGCTTTCTGTAGCCTTAACCAAGCCAGTTTTTCTCCATACATAATTTTGTTACCATAGCCAGATGGAATGAGCGAACTACGTAAAATGAAGAAATATAAGAAACTCCCTTGTTTTTCTTTCTCTATGTCATTGTAGACCCTAGTGCCACTGCCAAAGAAACCCTGCTTAATGAGATAAGGACCTTAAAGCAAGCTGGGAAACATCCTAATATTGTCACTTTGATTGGCACGCGGATAGAAGGAGGTAAGTCAGTTTACGACGATACAACGTATTAGAAATATGCATGTTTACTTGGTGATTGATATAAACAAGGTAATGTTTCAGCCGTGTGTAAGGTCAGTTAGAACAGTGCATGTACTGACCTTATGATTAAAGAAAGATAAGAACATATTTTTGTGGGCGTAATTCAGGGAAGTTAATGCGGAATTTTTTTCCTTTTTTTTTGGGCACTAGCTAAACTTAAATTACCAACGAATCATCTTTTGATCAACCCAAGGTGCCAGTTACGTCCAATTTCGTTCTCTCGTCAACTCTTTTGTGTTTGCTCTACTCTCTCAAGGAAACGTTCTTGTGGTCACTGAATTAATTCATGGTGGCAGTCTGGAAAATCTTTTGAGGGCGCCAGGGGAAAGGAACAATTATCATAACGTCTGCTGTAAGCTGAATGACCGGCAACTGGTCACAATTGCGTTTCAGATCGCCATGGGAATGCAGCACTTAGAGGAGAGAAAGGTAAGACTCGCTGGCAGTGTGTAGAAATAAATGTAAAATTAAAATTTGCCAACTTTCCATTAGAGATGACTTCTCTCAAGAAATTACAAAAAGTTTATAATCTCTTGCTGCACTAAATATAACGCGGGCAGTTCGAGGTTGTGAAGTGGCTTAAGGACGCATTCAGGACCTTTTACATTTTGTTATAGGCCACCCAATCATTCGTGAGGCTCTGTTAAGCAAAGTATTTTTAACACGGGCAATCCCAGTTTGTAAATTGGCTTCAGGAGCCATTGAGGATCTTTCGCACTTTCGTATGGGCCACTCAATCATTGAGCATCTCTAAGCAAAAAAATTATACATTGTCCTCTCTCACAGTTTGTCCATCGCGACCTAGCAGCAAGGAATGTTTTAGTTGATGCTAACTTAGTGGCTAAAGTTGGAGACTTTGGATTAGCCAGGGACATATCCGCTGCTGGTATATACACCATAACCTCCAGCGTAAGTACGCTGTGCAATCAATATCAACGACTAAACAGAAAAATCAAACAAGCCAAAATGCATTTAAATTGATGCTCTTCCTTGGTACAATCGAGCAGAAGAAATTTATTTCTTCTAATGATATAACTTACAATGACACTCTCAACGAGCTGTGTATTATGACACGTTTACTTAACTTGACACAGCAATTACAATTTCTTCGAATGTGATTAATAGATTAGGCGCTTTATGTTTCACAGATTTTTCCGTTGATTGTAATCGGACAGTTGGATGTAATCGAACACCTGTAATCGGACAGTTACAGCAGCCAATTCTACCATACTCACTCAGCTAAATCCACCAAACGCAGAATAGATTATTTTATCTATAGCGACAACCACTTACCCAACCAAACAGAGGAGTTTCGTGACAAAACAAATCGGACTCCTGTTAGTTTCTGAACTTATGATAATATTAACAATAACAATAGCAACGGCCACGGTAACTATTACTCTGGATTTTACTAGAAATTAAGAAAAGAAAAGAAAAGAACTCGCTTACTATTAATAAAGGCACCCTTCCGTTTCATAAGTCATCCGCTTTCCAGTTTCAAAGGGCATTGCCTGCACTACAAACAGATGCTTTCTCACATTAATCTATCTTTTCAACAGGGCAAGGTTCCGTGGAGATGGTCGTCGTTAGAATCTCTACGAGATCTGCATTTTACATCCATGAGTGATGTGTAAGTTTTACTTTGTATATTTAATACTGTTAAATTTCTGTCTCTTGACTATAAAGTCGGGCGTATTGCCTAGTTGAAAGGATTTCCAAAAAAAAAAAGCATCTGCCTCGCGCTCTGGTATATCCCTTGGAGCATTATTATAGTTGCATCTGGGCTTCCTTTTACGTTATTTGTTCGTCTTCATGTACATGTACATGCATGGTGTATCTATACCTAATTGCATTTATGGACACACCATGGGAACTTAGTGTGACTTAATGAATTCCTTCCTTCCAATCGAGCATCATATGCACATTTTACCTGAAATTAATACAAGAGGCAAGGTCCACATAAAAGGAAAGACTCAACGAAGTTTTGAATGATGTAAATATCCATGAAACACTGAAAGAATACAACGAGATTCAATCTGTAATTAATTCAACGCTAATTGTTCGAATTATTTATTCATTGAAGTTATTAACCCTTTCACTCCCAAGGTCTCATTAGTAAGTCTCTTTACTGTCTGCCATACAATTCTTTAGATTTTATGCGGAGAATTTGGTATGGGTTTAATGTCACGAAGCCAGGAGAAGATTCTTGTTTTCCTTTTAAACACTTTATTATTTATCTTAAACTTCTGAAAACCTTACCATCTCGAACCTTATATATAATAGCCGATTACTTATTTCTGAAATACTATTTTTAGCAGCAAGAACATTCTAGACGCTAATGATGACATATCCTTAAAATAACTCGATAGAATGTTTCGGAATAATGAAGAAGTTTCTAGCTCAGCTTGTGCAATAGCGTTGTGGGAAATCACTGTTCTATTAATTTCTAGAGACTTCGTAACATTCTTTCCCCCTTAAGTCGCTAACAGCGGCCCAAGTGATGAGCCATCAGCATTGCCATGTCGTACTCCAGGTCGATGCCGTATTTCAAATTGGTACTGCAGGGTAGCGATTGCCCATCGCGTCAACCTCTGGTTTTTGTCTTTCTTGACTGTCATCTAAGGCAGTAAATCCCTCTACCGTCTCAGGCTTCTGCCATTTCTTCAACAAGTTAACATGGTACACTTTCTTCTCTCTACGCCTTCCTGGAGTCTGTACCCCGTAATCAACTTCAGATACTCTTCTCATCACTTTATACGGGCCATTCCATTCAAGTTGCAACTTACTTCTCCTTGCGGGTTCAAATATTGGTACTTCATCTCCCACTTTGAGATCTTGTGGTTTGAACTTCTTGTCATAATAATTTTTCTGCCTCTTCTGCGCTTTGGTCACATTTTCATTGACTAGTTCTGAAATTTCCTTTAGACATCTTCTCATCTCCAAAACATGGATGTTAACGTTCTCTTTCTCACCTTCGTAACCAACCCAGGCCTCTTTTAGGATATCAAGGGGTTCACGTACTCTCCTTCCATAGAGGAGCTCAAAAGGAGAAAACCCGGTCGACTCTTGAGGGACTTCTCTGTATGCAAAGAGTAGGTGAGGAAGGTGCTCATCCCAGTCCTTCTGATTATTTGCTGTGAATTTTCTGATCATCGACTTAAGTGTTCTGTTAAATCGCTCCGTTAGGCCATCGGTCTGTGGGTGATACGGGGAGGTCCTCAAACGACTAATGTTCAACATGAGGTACATTTCTTGCAACAGACTCGACATAAAGTTTGACCCTTGGTCTGTGAGGCTCTCGTCAGGAATCCCAACCCTTGCAAACACTGACACTAGCTCTTTGGCGATTGTAGTAGCTTCCGTGTTAGGTATGGGTATAGCCTCTAGATAACGCGTCGCATAATCGCAAATTGTAAGAATATATTTGTTGTGAAAAGATAGAGGGACCGCAGCCAGGATAAAACATCTTGTAAAATTTAAAAAACGATCTCTGGCTAAAACTTTTAAAATACGAGCTTTCGGCTGTTCGCGCTACAGCCTTCAACGGGTAAAATGATAAAAAGGTAAGAAATACTAGGTGTGAAGTACAAAGTAAAAAATTAAAAATGCTGATAACTAAGAATGTTTGTTAAAAAGAATGTTGTATTGTCCGGGCAAAGGACAGGAATTGTTGTCCGCATTGGGAGTTAACTTGGAATGCCACGCTTCTAGTGTTTTTCTTGTTCTAAAACTGCCTTTGTCAATAATAGATGCATTATCAAAGTCTATTGCGTGACTATTGGCCCAGACGTGATTGGAAATTCTTGAGCCTTTTGCCGCGGTTTTCACATTTCTGAGGTGTTCTTTCTTTCTTGTGTTGAAGGCCCTGCCAGTCTCACCAATATAACACCATGAACAGTCACCACAAGGAATTTTATAAACAACATTTGTTTGCGATTCCAACGATGGTCGAAATTTTGGAGCCGGGAACTGTTGTTGGAGGGTGATGAGTGGTTTGTTCACCACTGTGATGTCGTGTTTTTTGAGGACACGAGTCAGAGGTTCTGTTACGCCTTTAATGTATGGAAGAGAGGCGAACGACTTGCGTGATTCGGACGCCTCGACCATCTTGAAAAATGTGCCAACAAGTTCCTCCGGGGACAACACTGTTGAGCGTCGGGTTTTTTTGGCCTGGATGTTTTTAATGAAATTCGATGGATAACCATTAGATTCAAGTGCTGAATAAACTCGATTTAGTTCTCGTTCTTTTCCTTCGGAGGAGTTGGGTAGCTTTAGGGCTCTGTGTAGAAGAGTTGCTGCTGTGCTGGCCTTGTGTTTATTATCATGATGAGAATTGTAGTCTGAATACTCCTTCCTGTCCTTTGCCCGGACAATACAACATTCTTTTTAACAAACATTCTTAGTTATCAGCATTTTTAATTTTTTACTTTGTACTTCACACCTAGTATTTCTTACCTTTTTATCATTTTACCCGTTGAAGGCTGTAGCGCAAACAGCCGAAAGCTCGTATTTTAAAAGTTTTAGCCAGAGATCGTTTTTTAAATTTTACAAAATATATTTGCTGCCATTGTTGCTCCTCGGGAGTGGTCTAATAATATCCATAGCTATTCTCTGGAAAGGTTTCTTGATCAATGGCAGAGGGATCATCTCAGCTCGTGCTTCATATCTCTTTCCTTGCGCCCTCTGGCAAACCTCACACGTACGGCAATGATTGGCAACATCCCGGAACACACCAGGCCAGTAATAGCGCTGTAATACTCTATCCTTGGTTTTGTTGATTCCAAGATGACCAGCTGAGGGTATATCGTGTGCAAACATAAGAACTGTGCCGCGGCACTGTAGGGGAAGTACCAACTGTTCCACAGATCGAATATCTTCACTGTCGCTCCCTTTTGGTACCCACTGGCGATATAACAAGCCTTGCCTGTAAAAGAAAGTTGTTTCTGATCTTGTTTCCTCCTGCTGCTTAGGTTTTCTTGCTAAGGCTCTCGCTTTCTCTAAAGTTGGGTTTTCTGACTGCCACTTCTGAATTATCTAAGGACCTGCATCCTCAGGATTAATACTATCTGATGCGGCGGTTTTGGTTTTGGGTTCTTCTTCCTCAGCTTTCCTAATCTCATCTTGTATGTTTCCCGGTTCCCTGATTTGTTCTGTAAAATCACTCTCAGCTTCCTTTTTGTCAGCAAGTCTTATTTTCTCAGCAGCTTCCGCTTTGCTCTGCTTTTCAGCCTCTTTTCTTGTCTGTGATCTTGTCATAACGGCAAGATTGTGTGTACACTTTGATTGGCTTGCGATTTCTTATGACAAGTCAACGTCCTCTATCCCTATTAAAACATCAACTGGTACTCCTGGTACAAGAGCTACCTTAGTCTTCTTTATCCGACTACCCATCTCCAAATCCACTTCTGCTGTTGGATAATCCACTGAATCTCCATGAACACAAACAACGTTGATAGTCTCTCCTTCATTCCATTTTTCGTTCTCCACAAGATCAGCTTTCACGATAGTTGTGTAGCTACCGGTATCAACAAGCATCTTTACACTTTTTCCCTCGATTTTGCCTTCAAGCATGCACTTGCTGTTACTTGGGTTGCATACTCGCTCTCGACATGATTCACTGACAAAAGCAGGCTTGGCATCTGCTTTAAAATATTGGCGTGGTTGTTCTTTGAGGGCAAACTATTGCAATGTGTCCCCATTTCTTGCAATTGTAACACTGTTAAGAATATATGAAAGTCATATATTTGAACTGCGGATAAAGACGTGAATGAAAGTGATCCTCGCAGTAATGTGCACTACTTAGGCAGTAGTGAAAATAAGGCCTGAAAAAAATTCAGGCCTGTACGAGATTTGAACCAAATCCCGTACGGGCCTGAATTTTTTTCAGGCCTTATTTTTACTACTGCCTAAGTAGTGCACATTACTGCGAGGATCACTTTCATTCACAATTGTAACACTGTTTCTCACCTTAAGTATTTGTTTTGCTTCGAGGCGGTATGTTGCGTACTTCTGAAGGAGGAGCTCTGAAAAAAGGCCTTGATGATTGCTATTTTTCCTGTATCACTTTTACGGCAGGTTCACCTTGTAGTGTTGGGGTCTGCTTAATTTCTCATAAGAAGGCTTAGTTCCACGGGCTAGAACGTAGTCATCAGCCATTTGTGCGGCTTCTTTCGCTGACTTAGGCTTTCTTTTTTTAAGCCAAACTGATAGATCAGTCGACACTCCTTGAAGAAATTGTTCCAAAATTATCAAGTCTCTGAGTTCCATCTCTTGCGACTTTGTCCAGCGCTGGAAGTGTTCTTCCAAACGATTGAAGTATTCATGATGTGACTCGCCTGGCTTGTAAGAATCATTTCGAAATCTCAGACGATACGTTTCAGAGTTCACGTTGTATCGTTGCAAGATGGCATGTTTTACTTCGTCATATTTCGTAGACTTTTCAGTGGGAAGGGATGAAAAAGCTTTCAGGGCCTTTCCAGATAATACACCAGTTAACTGTGTTGCCCAAATAGTTTTCGGCCATTTGTAGAGGGTGGCCACTCTCTCAAACAAATCTAAAAGCTTTCGATGTCTTCCCTTTCTGTGAACTTTTGAAATACTGGTTTTGGTAGCTTTACAGTGTCCTTTTCCTTTTTGGAATCTGCTAACTCTTTCATCAGTTCTAGCAGGAACCTCTGCTCTTTCTTTCTTCCCATTTTTTCCATTTCTCGTTTTTCTTGCCTTCTTAATTCTTTTTCTTTCGCTATTCGATCCTCCTTTTCTCTTTCTAGCCATGGCATCTGCATTTCTTGCCTCTGAATAAGCATCTTCATAATTTGAACGTTTACTTCCGGCTGAGATGTATTTTCCGGTTAAGAAATCACCACTGTATCACCAGTTTTCAGCTCCATAAACTCACTCAAAAGATCAATCAACTCTGCTTTGTTTTTACTACCGAAGTCAATGTGTCTCTCCACGCACATTTCCTTCAACCTATCAAAGGTAAGAGGTAAGTGTATTCAACTCCTCCGTCTGGTTTCGTATTCCATAGCTTCGAAATCCACTGCTTCTATTCTTCTGTGAGTCCTTGCTTACTGACGTAAAACCTCGGCAAGGTTATCCCACCGTTGCCACCAAATATGTCACGAAGCCAGAAGAAGGTTCTTGTTTTCCTTTTAAACACTTTATTATTTATCTTTAACTTCTGAAAACCTTACCATCTCGAACCTTATTTATAGTAGCTGATTACATAATACTTATTTCTGAAATACTAGTTTTAGCAGCAAGAACATACTAGACGCTAATGATGACATATCCTTAAAATAACTCGATAGAATGTTCTGGAATATGGAGAAGTTTCTAACTCAGCTCATGCAATAGCGTTGTGGGAAATCATTGTTCTATTAATTTCTAAAGACTTCGTTACATTGAACAAATAATCTCCTTCTTGATATTTCATCTCATCACTTGCCTGCTTGATATTGTATCGAAATTGTAAGGAGAAATTCTGTCTTGGTCACCAATGGGAGTTGAAGGGCTAAGGCTATGACACATATTTGCATGCGCAGGTGGTCATTTGGTATAGTTCTATGGGAAATCGCCACTTATGGTAAGTGTGATGTGTTACTATGTGCGACTTAAAAGGACATCCTAAGAACTACAAATCATGTTCTCGTCATAAGGCTCCAATCCATAAAGCAACCCAAAGTTAGCAAGGCTCTTCTGAAAAGCTATACACAAATATCTTCATTTTGAAAATGATTATTGCCAGTCAAACAAAACTGAACAAGATGAGAAGGACGCTTCCAGGTATAGGTTGTGCTTGTGTCAAACATATTATACGTGCTATATCTTATTTGTCACAGTGCTGCACTTAATTTTATTGATCTAAATGAGCCACAATAAGTCTTAGCAAGTTTCTATTTATTTACAAAGTTATTGCTTAAATACTTATTGTCTTAAATGATATTCTTTAAAAAATGAAATCGGTAAATCATATCTTCTTTCCGCCAAATAGGTGAGTTGCCATACCCTGACATCACATCACCAATTGCCTTAGTAACTCGACTTGCTTCGGGATACCGGATGCCTCGTCCCGATCGATGTTCAGAAGAACTGTAAGCTTTGAAGTCTTAAATAATGCTAGTTAAATTAAATTGAGTCATTTAATTTGAAAAAGGCTTCAAATAATGGACATTTGCCTCCCGGATTCCTTTAAAAATAATTGAAAAGCGTTTTACTCTTCCAGCCAAGTCTCGCAAGATCCGCTGACACCCACTTTTTCTCGTTGAAAATCAAAACGATGCGTTGAATCAGTCGTGATGATTTAAAAACAATTTGTACATCGAAACAGATGTCACATTCGGCCAATAAGTGATCTTTTCGATGATTATTGTCATGAGTTCAAAATCACCTCTTTGACGCTTGGTATGGTCCATTCAGATGCTGGGAGTATCAGCTGCAAGACAATTTTGGCTAATACTGTATTGAATTTTTTAGATATGAACTCATGAGTTCTTGTTGGAAAGAAAATCCTTTGATGAGACCAGCCTTTTCGCGGATCGCTCAACAGCTGAAGAATTTTTTGCGAGAAGTGAAGGTAATAAATGGTCGTATGTAGAAGGTTTTTATCTCTTCCCATCCTTTCGCTCTTCTTAAAATTATATCTGCCCTCTTCTTCCTCCTTCCATTTATTCATCTTTGCTTCCCTTCACCCTTCCATGGATACCTCTGTCACTGTCAGTCGTTCTGATAAACCTTTTGTCTCCAACTGCAGCTATCCACTTATCCAATCGTACACATAGTCATCCATCCACTTGCTTTTCCGTCTATCTATATGACCTTAGCTTCCATTCGTTCTTTTTTTTGCTTGTTCCTAAGTTCATTCTATGCTTAGATTTAATCCTTATACTGTACAACCGTTATTTCTATCCTCATTCGTATTTTTGGTGACTTATTTATTCAGAGGACATATACAAATATCACAGAGGTCAACAATGGAGAAGCTTGATGACACCCTGACGCTGAAGCAAACACCTCATTTTATTTGAATGATAGTAAGAAGATAACCACGAGATCTCAAATAAGCGCATAAACCCAAAAATTTAGAATCAATTTTATTTTCCTTTGTAGAGGAAAGTACTCCTCACAATAGATACTGCAAATCGTAACAGAGAATAAAACGGTGCATCCTGTATTACTTACGATGCTGAAGTGGCTAAGAATCATCGCTATCGCGTAAATAGACTAAATTAACGTGGATTGCATTAACTCTGAAAAAATCTAAGCACGTATCTGATTTAGCTTAAAACAGGTCCTCCTTAATAGTGTTACCGCGCGAGTGCTTTCTTCGCTCGCTGGCGGACTACTCTTCTTCCGTGCTCTAGCCGCTTCCAGCTTGCTTTACAACAGAATAGAACGCAGTCCAGCCTCCTTTATTTGTTAAATAAAAGATGGACCTTTTGAAAGATAATGACTTTCGAAGTTGCTCGCGTACTTTCCTTTGTACGAAAAAGCACTCGCACCGAAGCTCTTATAATGACGACCAGCGCAAGTTTAATCGGTCAAAGTAGTGACATATCTTGTGGGAAAGGCTTACTCAGGCTTACTGCGATGCAACATAATTAACTGCACCTCGACAATCATTAATCATCACTGGAGGGCGGACCACTACTGCAACAACCAAAGTATACGATAAATGTTTAGAGCTTGTGGTGTTTTCTTTCCTTTCACAAAAAACAGATTGCGTATGTTAGTTCTATTGCCATTTTGTTGCTTCTTAGTTTTTTTTTCAAATTTTTTGTTAATTTTTTGTCTCAGTGCGATCAAATACGCCACGATTGAAATAAGTTTAATTAAGTGAAACTGAAACCATCAACCTTTCTCTTGGGTGGTTTAATAATATGTGTTTTGATCTTTTATCATTGTAAAACAATCTCTTCTTTAAATAAAGCCATCGCTGAAAGCTACTGAAGCCCTTTACCTAGTCCTAAAGATATTTAGGAAGCTAGACACTACCATTTCGGGCCAAGCGTTAATGGTAGAGGTTGATGGTTCCCGAAGTACTCCCAGAAGTTTTTGTGTCAAAAGCTGTTATTGGAACCCTACCTCTAGTAATTGGCGATAAAACTATCACAGAATATTACAATCAAGAGTTCACAAGAGAGCTAACGAAGGGTGGCCTTCGCAAGCAATGTTAAGACAAATAAAAAACATAAAAAAAACACCCACCAAGATAAGAAGAAAATTGTCCCACAATTTTCATGGTTTCGAACCTGGTTAGTTAACGGGTGACAGCCAGACAAGAATATAACGTAGTTGTGAAATACCAACGAACCCAATAACTAATCTGAACAGACGAACACAACAGCCGATTCTATTTTGGCCTTTTCTACTGCCTGGCAGCTGCCAAGTAGTGACTGGCGGAAACTCGCCTCGTCTAAGTTGTCATCTTTAAACTGGACAACATCAGATCATATCATCGCCAGCTACGGGTGCATCGCCCACATCGAGGCATTTTCGCTCCATTTACTGCACTTTTTCTTCAACAACTTGAACATCTCACACGTCTGTGACGTCTGTCGATCGCCTGCATAGCAACCAAGTTCTTTCCACCCGTGGCTCTATTCTGTCCTTCTCTTGGTGTTTTACTGACGTAGCTTCAATCACTTTTGGATTCTGTCTAGATCATATCCCTGTTTTCTTTTCCTCAGTTGGCAAAACAAAATAATGTTCACTCTGATCGACAGCGGAAGGCAGGCCATTAAAGGAATCATGATTGCTCAATTAAGTTCTAAAAACTGAAGAAATATAACTTTGGTCAGATCTTACGTGTGAATGGTGTTTACGCACGTGCCTTGTGGAGGGACTCGGTTAAAATAATAACGAAAACAATACAAGTAAGTCTGGAATTGTAGAGAAGGAGGAGGAGTCAGTTAAGATATACAAAGAAATGTAGAAACAACATCAACTTCTTAGACGTCACTTTCAACCTGAACAAAAACACCCACCAGCCCTTCACAAAGCCTAACACCACCCTACAATATGTCCACCGCAAAAGCAACCACCCACCAACCACCACAAAGAACATACCCGCCGGTATCAACGAAAGACTGTCATCCTTCGACCAAGCCGCTCCTCCATACCAAAAAGTACTCGACGAATGCGGATACCGTTACACTCTACACTACGAACTACCCACAACTAACAAACGAAAAAACAGACAACGGAGCAACATACTCTGGTACAACCCCTCACTCGATAAAAACGTCAGCACCAAAATCGGACTCAGATTCCTTGCCCTAGTAGACAAGCACTTCCTAAAAGACCACAAACATAGAAAAATCTTTAATCGTAACACAATCAAGATCAGTTACAGCTGTATGAATAATACTGAGCAGATCATCGACAACCACAACAAATGCATTTTTAAATTCATGCAAACACATCAATGACACCGCAGATAACACCAACATAAAAGACACCAAAACTTGCAACTGCCGACAGAAGAACACATGCCCACTTAACGGAAACTGTCTCCAATCATCACTAATCTACTGAGCCACTATCGCATGTAAGGAAAACAGCACCACTGAAACATACATCGGACTTACATAAAACAACTTCAAGACTAGATACAGAAACCACACCAAATCATTCTGACACACAAACACAGAAACTCTACTGAACTCAGCAAACATATCTGGACCCTTAAAGAAACTAACATTGACCACTTCATTTCATAGTGCATCCTTTCATCAGCCTCAAAGAAAAACTACTTATCATCCGCCGACCTGAATTATCATCACTCAATAAACGTAATGAACTATTGTCCTCATGCCGCCACAGTAACAAAAGCCTTACTGCGTAACAAAGACGGCCCTGGAAAGAACTAAATCGGACTAACTGAAGGAACATTCAAACAACGATATACGCAACATAAACTATCATTCCGTAACAGAAAATACGCCAACCGCACCGAACTAGCAAAACACATCTGGAAACTCAAGGACAACAATGGAAACTACATCATCTCTTTAGTAAGCGCCTACAACAATTTTTCGAAAAGATGTAACCTCTGCCTGCCTTAAAGCCAACAAAGCAAGCAACCTTAACCAAAGAACTGAATTAATTTCCAAATGCCGCCATGAGAACAAATACTCCCTAATGTATAGGGAGTGTAGACTTACTAATTAACTAACTACTGTATATATATACATAAAGTAAGTGAGGTATACTCTTCATTAAAATCTGTCTGATGATCGCGTAGGCGTGAAACTCAGAGTCACAGAAAAGTTATCTCTTACTGATTTGTCCAAATTTTAGATATTCCACGCTCTGCGAACGCATCGAGCACTATACCGCAAGGATAGACTATAATCGAGATTTATATATATATATATATATATATATATATATATATATATATATATATATATATATATATATAACTAACTGCAGACAGTACTTTTTTTTTTTATATAAAAGCCTGGAGACCAGGCAGTTTTATTTCGTCAATGATATCTATTTACAATTCTAATTGATTAAAGTATTCGAATTAAATTATGAGTTATTTAGGTAATTACAGGTCTCAATTAACTAATGATATTTTCTCTTACAGGCGGCACGAACAGCGCACGGGCTATAACAGCCCGGAGTAAGCGCCCACCTGTAAGAGGTAACAAAGTTCTATTTAAAAGTTTTCTATTTACTATTTACAAAGAGATATTTCAGACCATGTGGGGCGCAAACAGCGCGCGGGCCTGTAGCCCGGAGTAAGCACCCCTCATGGGCGAGATTTAACAAGTTTTATTATATACAAAGGTTCAGGGGGGAGCAAGAGAGGGGAAGAAGGTGGGCTTACCAGCGTCGACCGAACAAAGTACGTTTTTAAAAGACCAAAAATTCCTTAAGGTATCAGTGTCGTTACTAAGAATTCTGAGTTGGACATCTTTCTTAATTAAGTCTATAATCGCGTTGGAGCTCAAAAGAGAATCTTCGAAGGTAGCTTTATTTCTGGCAAGCCAACACCAATATATGATGGTTGCCTTGAGAAAGTTAGATAAGGATATAGCGGTGGTAGATTTGTCCAGGGAAAAAGGGTAGTAGATAGATGTAGGGGAGATAGAGAAGGGGGAGTCGAGTAGAGCACGGAAAAGGGGGGAGAAGTGGTCCCAGACTTTCACAACTCTGGGACATCCCAAGAAGCAGTGTTCAATAGTTTCCGTTTTTCCGCAGATCGCGCATTTGTCATTATTGATGTATCCCCAAGACTTAAGGAGATATCTTACGCGGATCATTCTATGGATTAATAGCCAAATTAGATCGTTCTTCTTGTTTTCAATTAGCTTTAGGCGAGACTTGCGCCACACCCAGGCCCAACGATTGATGGGGCGGTCCATAGCAGACGCCCAAAAACCGGAGCACCGGGGTGCAACGCAGACGGGGTCAAGCAACAAAAGATATAAATTCTTACCGGTGAGTAAATCAGGTAAGGCACCAGTTTTCTGATGCAAGGTACGGAAATTATCTAGACAAAGGCGGTAGTAATTGGAAGGAAGGAAGGAAGAGGGAGCAGAATTGGTGGGAAAAGAAAAACGGGGATCTAGAATAGTTAGCTTATGTCCTAAAAAATATCGAGCTAGGTAATGCCATTTGGATGTGCCAAAGTCATCTCTTAAACTGGAAAAAACAGAAAGGCGCAGGCTAGCGCACTTAGCTTTAAAATTAACGACGTTGAGGCCCCCGGATGATGGGGGCGCACAACAGCGATCGCGACTAACATTTTCCATTTTTCCTCTCCAGATAAAAGGCCAAATGATCGACTTAAAGCTATCGTGCACCCAACGGGGTGGGGGGATGACTTTAGCAACGTGCCATAAACGGCTTGCGCCTAAAGTATTTACAATTAAGGTCCTACCGGTAAAAGACAGGTCTCTTTGTTTCCAAAGATTTAGAACCGAACTTAGTTTGTCTAATTTGGCCCGCCAATTGTCGTCGTCAACATTGACTTGGCCGTTTGAGAAGTAAACACCAAGCACTCTCATTTTAGTGACCCATTTGAGGCCATAGGGAGATTCAATTCTAGTTCGCCATTTTCCTAACCACATTGCTTCAGATTTGGACGTGTTCAGTTTAGCGCCAGATCCTTGTTCAAATTTTGATACGACTCGGAGAAGTGAAGAAAGAGATCCTTCGGATTTTAAGATGCAAGTAGCATCGTCAGCGTACTGGGATATTTTATATTGAAGGCCCCCTGCTCCGGGGAGCAGGAAACCTTCAATATCTTTACAATTACGGATTTGCGTTGATAATACTTCTGAAACTAGCACATAAAGGAGAGGAGATAATGGGCATCCTTGTCTCACCCCTCTTCTTAAGTGGACAGGGGGGGACAGGGAGCCATTAACAATGATTCTAGAGAAGGCTTTAGAATAAAATAGTTCGACCCACCTACAAAAGGAGGGGCCGAAACCAAATTTACGCAATACTCTCATCATGAATTCGTGGTCAACTCGGTCAAAAGCTTTTTCTTGATCTAAGGAAATGAGAATACCCGGTTCATTAGTTTTGTCAATCATGTCGAGGGCATCACGAAGTAAGGCCAAATTTGAGAAGATAGTGCGGCCGACCACGCCGCACGTTTGGTCTGAATGCACGATGGAGTTCATGACTTTTTTCAATCGTTCAGTGATGATTTTAGATGCTAACTTGTAGTCAGTGTTTAACAAGGAAATTGGGCGCCAATTTTTTGCGAGGCGTCGATCATCTTTTTTGTGGATGAGTCGTAGGAGGCCCTCGTACTGGCTATCCGCGAGGGAGCCAGCAAGAAAGGCCTCGTTCAAAACAGAAAGGAGAGATTCGCTCAAATCGTTCCAAAAACACGAGTAAAATTCTGTTGGGAGACCATCAGAACCGGGTGACTTGCCGGTCTGAAGGCCTTCCAATGCAGTAAGTAATTCTTTATTAGAAAAAGGGCCTTCACATAGATTGCGCTCATAATCAGTCAGTGAAAATTCGAGGCCGTCAATTATTTCAGTTTGAATTCGCATATCAAGAGGATCTTGGGTGAATAAATTCTTGTAGAAATTGGTTAAAATTCTTTCAAGATCATTTTGAGAATTTCTGAGAACACCGTTCTCGTCAAAAAAAGATTCAAAACTATTCATGTCAGCTCGTTTTTTCTCCAGACGGAAGAAATAGCGTGTTGGTTTCTCACCTTCTTCGAACCATTGTGCTCGGGAGCGGACTTTAGCTCCTTCGGCTTCTTTCGAGATCAGAGAGGACAATTGGCTTTCCAAATCGCTAATTACACCTGGGTTATTTAAGCGATTAGAATGTAAAGCGTTTTTAGCATGGGTTAATTGCTTAGTAATTAGGATTCTTTTGGCATTTGCTGTTCTCTGTTTACGGATACAGTATGAAATACTTGTTTTGCGGATTTCAATTTTTAGAGCATCCCACCATTCGCGAAGGGAGGCGAATTCGGGGATTTTAAGCTTAAAGTTGTTAATCGATTTTGACATAATGTTTTTAAATTCTACATCTGAGAGTAAAGAGCTGTTGAACTTCCAAATTCCAGGACCGTGATTAGAAGGGTTAGTCGTTAGTTCAATTTTTACAAAGTCATGATCGGATAGGTCGTATACGCATGGAAGAATATTACATTTCGTTACTAGGGTTAAGCCTTTAGCGACGAGAAAGCGGTCAATTCTAGATGCCTGGGTATGGTCTTTATTAGACCAGGTGAAAGTTACTTTGCGCGGGTTGTTTTTGCGCCAAATGTCTGTAAGTGAGAAGTCAGCACAAAGGGATCGGAGAAGTTTTTGATCAGACAATAGGATGGCGGAACAATTTAATTTATCTAGGACATTGTCCACACAATTAAAGTCTCCCCCGATCACTAGGTCCCCTTGGGGGAGAAAGTAATTGTGCAGACAAGAGAAAAAACTTTTACGATCCGAAATAGTATTGGGAGAGTAAATGTTTACTAAATTTAGTTTAGAATTATAGTAGTCAATGAGTAAGCTCAATATTCTTCCTTCGGAATCGGTCAAAAAACGGATAATTTTGCCTGGAAAGTTTAGAGAAAAGAGGATGGCAACACCGGCAGACCTGCCAGTCCCGAAGGACCACAGACATTTGCCGCGCCAGAGTATTTCGAATTCCTCCGCTTGTTTTTTGCATGAGACATGTGTTTCTTGTAAAAGGATTATGTCACAGTTTGAATAATTTAATTCTTGAATAATTTTTCGACTTTTACTGGAGGACCCGAGTCCTCGCACATTTAGAGAAATTATTTTAAGCTTACTCATTGAATATAAATAAAAAATTAATATCTGTACCGCCTTCTCCTAGGTTTAGCTCTCTCCCATCCATCATCATCAGTTTCGGAGCCAGAGTAGTCACGGCGGGAAGATCTATCGCGGTCATCGCGGCCGCGATAATAATCTCGATCGCTTCTATCTCTCTCTCTTCTGTCGTCTCTCCGGTCATCTCTTCGTTCTTCTCGATCGTCCCTCCCTCGCTCGTCTCTTCGTTCTCTTGGTCGTTCTCTTCTACCTTCGTCGCGTTGTTGTTCTCGTTGTTTCTCTTGATCTTGTTGTTTCTGTTGTTCTTGCTGTTCCTGCTTTTCTAGTAATTTCTGTTGTTCTTCTTGTTGTCGCTGTTGTTCTCTCTGTTGTTGTAGTTTTTTCTGCCTTTCTTCTCTTTCCTTGGCGCGCTGGGCTCGCTCTTGTTTCTTTTCCTTTTCAGTTTTAGGTGGCGTTGGCTCACTATCGACGTTCGCGCTGAAGAGCAGGAAGGGGCATTGAGGCATGGAATGGTTGTCCGCTAAACAAACGGAACATCTTGGCGAGTCTTTACATTCTTGAGCTCGATGCCCAGGGCATTCACAATTAAAACAACGGACTGCAGAGCAGTCTTTGGCCATGTGGTCAGTAGCTCCACAATTCCGGCAAGCTTTTGGCTGATTTGGGTACCATATTTTGATAGGTTCACCAGCTATGTTGATGTTGGCAGGGATAGTTCGATGTAGCGCCATTCGAGCCGTTCTTACTCCATTCTCGATATGTTGTGCAATTTTGTCGCGCCGAAATAAAAAGGACACGACCGTAGTGGCTGAGTCGGCCAATCACGGCAGTGTCGGGTAGTTCAGCGGGGGCTTCATGGATCTTGACGAGGACCAAACGATTTTCGCAGTCGCCCAGGAAAACTTTGAGACCGGCAATCACGACAAAAGGTGTTTCAAGAGCGGCTTCTTTAGCTGCACGGCTCTTAAAAGTCACGATCCAAGATCTATTGGACGCCTTTCTCTGGATTCCGGTGATAGCGTCAATATCGATTTCTGCCGCGTCAAAAGCTTCGAGAATTATTTGCGATGTGACGGTTGTATCAACGCTAAAATAAATAGAGCGATCCTTCGTGATTCTACTTTGACTAGGAGCATTCAAAAAAGGCACGGCCTGAAATTTCACACCCTTATTTTCCAGATTTTTTAGTACCTCAGGGATTTCGATTTCCACATCTGCGCCCCAGGACTGGGAACCTTCTACCACGCTTGCGTCTACGACGTCTCCTGGATTCGCTGTCGAGTTATCTGTAGTAAACTGGCTAATATTTTCACTTTCCTGGCTGTCCATGTTGACCAATTGCTGCAAAAGCAAGGAAAATAAACTTTTCATAAGCCTTTTAACCTTACCCAAGAGGCCGAGAAGCTTTCAGTACTGTTTCGGCCTTCTGGGCCTCATCAGTGCAGTGCTGATGTTAGGATGGAGGTAAGGCTATATAGCCACCCCAAGTGATCTCACACGTGTGGTATCATCTAAGCCATGCCAGAGTGCTCAAACTAGATAAACTAGTGAGCATGCATAATGTTAGCAGCAATGACTCATCCTAGTAGAGTGCTCAATTTGGACATGAAAGCAAAGCTTTGTATGCCAAAGAGCTATATCTAAATATATATATATATATATATATAGGAAGTTTGCGAGTCGATTTTCGCGTGGAACAGTGCTCAATACGTTGAAGTAGAGCAGAATAAATATTATGAGAGGAAAAAAGGACGTAACTACGTTTCCCGACAAGCCTGTTTCGTGAATCGCTTCACTCTTCAGGGGTTTAAACCCCTGAAGAGTGAAGCGATTCACGAAACAGGCTTGTCGGGAAACGTAGTTACGTCCTTTTTTCCTCTCATAATATTTATATATATATATATATATATATATATATATATATATATATATATATATTGTGGGAGGAAAAAGACAAATAAACTACAAGTTCATCCCTACAGGCCTGCTTCGTGGTTGCTCAATCGTCAGCGGATTTGAAATAGAAGCGGGCCTGTAGGGATGAATTTGTAGTTTATTTGTCTTTTTCCTCCCACAATATATACATCGCTCTACTCCTATGTATTGAGCACTGTTTTACGAAAGTCAAAATTTTACACTTTATATATATACACGTACGTGTACGTATATACACGTACGATTATGATTATCCTACAAATTCATATTCAGCGCCTACGCACCTCTTCCTGTTTTTTTCTTTTTCTCGGGTCTACAGGATATCATAATTTGGATGATAAAGCAGCCTACCATTTGCCCAGAATCAGGCATTGGCTCTTTGATCTTGTCCAACTTTTGGCTCATCTGGAACTTTTCGCTCCAACTTTCAGTTTCGTCATACAACATCTGCTGAGTCGTATTTTATTATAAAAAAGGTCGTTTCGAGTGACGGTTTATTTTTTGACTAGGTAAAGTGCACATAACTTCTGACCTCGTGTTGTACGACAGCCTATGATTAATTCCACTATCATCCTTTTTGTGTTATATTAACAAGACACACTGCAAAACAATAAGGTAAGTTTATGCATTTTTTAAAACAATTTCTCTTTCAAATGATGATTTCTTTTGCATTTTTCTGCCAAGTAAAATGATGTCTTAATAACGAAAAGGAAATGCATCAAATATCAATTTTGATCGTGGTATTGTAAACAGCAATGACGAAAAGCTATTTTCAAAAACGATTTTCGGAACAATTTATCGTTAAAAAAAATTGTTTGATACAATACGTTTTACTATTATCACACAGCACAAAGTAGAGTACAAATAACGCGTGAATAGAGTACAAATACCCTGCGATATTTTGACGAGCCCGAAGGGCGATTCAAATTACGGCACAACAAGTAAAAATACTCAGCGATACCACACACCAAAACGTCTTATAAGATATATTTATCAGGCAAGATTTATACGTGAACTTAACCTACCAACTTAACCCAACGTTTATTCATAATTGTTTCCTTAATGATCAGAGTTTATACAGAGCTAACTTTAATTTGAGGCAATCTTCGTATTTTGTACTTTTGTTAAGCGCTCATGGAAAATATTTGTATAAAATATTGAGTTGGTGCAAAACGCGTTTATTCAAATTTCCTCCACTGGTAGTCAGGAAGATCGATCTCATTATCTCTTACGTCAGGGGGAGTCTACCAGCTGTGTGAATTTGAGCTGAAATATGATGTACCTGTTCTGTTTTCCGCCAGGTAACCATTAAGGCACATTTGATCGCTTGCATTGGGATAAATTTTTAGTCTAGCGACTGATAATTAACGTGTGTGAATTTGAGCTGAAACATGATGCACCTGTTCTGCTTATCATTAGGGCACATTTGATCGCTTGCATTGAGATGATTTTTTTAGTCTCGTGACTAATAATTAATGTTACATGTAAAGAATAGGATGTTTTTCACAAACAGTTGTCACATGTAGGAAAAAATGGACACGCTGGGCCTTACGTTATGAAATCTTATCTTAGTACAGACTATAGGGAGTCTCATGTTCAGCCACGGATTTCGAAATGTCATTTTTAGTCGCCATCATTCACATATCGAAAAAGGAAAAAATAGAATGGATCAAAGGGCTCTTGGAGCCAGCTCATTCATGTTATGGCTTAAGTTTGTATTGATTTCTTGGACTCATTGAATATAGGTACAATTAGATTCGGTTTATGCGAAGTTTCAAGACAGCAAAATATCAGTTACCCTCATCTTTCACGATCATTTGCACTATTATGAAATATTCCTTGAAATCTTTAGTGTTAGACAAAGCGGCCATTCCATTTGCTTTCTAACAAAGCGGCCACAATCGTTCTAAATAGAATTTCGAGCCTTCATATGGTCTGATTTTCGCATATTAATATTTGCGTTGTCACCAAACAGACGATAGATAAAACTATTAGAAAAGTAAACAAATGGCCAGTCACGAAAGCAACGCTTCGCCTTTTTTCTCTATAAAAATTCGCCGGTTCCATATGTAAGTGAATAACAACTAGATCTTGGGCGGCCACATCTACAACTTCATTATTAGTCTGATGAAGCGGCGACTGGAAAATGACTCCACTTTTGTAGGTTGACCCGGCTGAATGAAAATTGTTTCCTTGTTGTTCTTCATAAGGTGGCACATTCGAGCGCCTTATCTGCTCATACGACTGGTCGCTATAATTTGCCAATGGATCAAAACTCCAAGTACCGAGATTCATCTTAAGTTAAAGTTGTGAAATCTGCGAGTTTCGCAGCGAAGGACAACTACTGAAATTTTTTGGTAAACTGAACCCAGTTCAATTACCACTCTAATGGTAGCGTTTACGACATATGATAGACAAGTTCATCACGGTTTTGTTAATTTAGTAGATTTTGCTAAGCTCTTACCCGGGACAAATTTTGTCGGCGGAGTGTTTGAAAATTTGTCCGCTTCGGCAAAAAGTTGTCAAGCCGCGACAAACCATCCGCACTAGTAAAGTGTTGGTGATGATGGAAAATTTGTCTAAATAAACAGTTTTGTCGCCAGTGCGGATGACCCTTTCCCTATAAAAACTCGCCGGTTCCTCATGTAAGCCAAAAAACAATGTAAGGCACATATGTGAAAATCAGTGTATGTACACCCCTGAACGTTGAAAATATATCAAGTCGAAGGAACAGTTTTGGTCTCGGTCCGCATTTTTGTCAACAAAATGAACACATATCGGTTAAAAAGATGAAACGTACGGACCACATGCAAAGCTGTCAATTGTTTCTCGAATAGTGCGCGTGTTAAATATTCAATAGTGACATCTCATTTACATCTATATCTACCTTCATTAAGTCGGTAAAATCTGTACAGACATCACACCAACCAACTCGTGCGCAAAGTGAGAAGACTATGTGAAAGCTTGAAATGATATTAAGAATGATTTTAATCAAGAAACGGGCAAGGAATATCCCACAATAGTGCAAATAATCGTGAAAGATGATAGCGGAAAAGCAATTGCGTGACCCTCGGTAAGTTGTAAGATGTATGTTAACACGTATCAGACGAAAATTAGTATAAATTCTCAGTCTGCAATTTGTACCCAGCCTACAGTTTGCATTTTGTACCCGATCAGCAGTCTGCATTTTGTACTGACCGGAGTGGTCCTGCTGTTTTTTTTCGAGCGAGCCTCAAGCCTGGACCGAAATATTGGAGCTCCAAAATAAAAACATTGTAGTGAGACTATCTTGGCCGCCATTAAAAACATTTCACACAAAGAAAGTTGAAACACCCGTTCAGGAAAACGCTCGGTTGGCAAGTCCGGCAATGAATAATAATCACAGTGATAAGCAAACTCGGAGAGAACTGCAACTTGTATTAAAATGCTGCTTAGAAACGAAGCAATTATACTTAATAGAGATAAAACGAAGACAATGTCTAAACTTTATCCAATTTGCATTTGGTGATATTACTACCACGAATGTTCAATTGTATACTGCGCTATCGTCAAGTGAATCATTTTCGTCCTCTAAAGTTAGTTTACAAATGCACATCGACTGTTTGTTGCATCTCGACGACAATCGAACCTATTCAGTTTCAACACAATCTTCTAAAAACAAGAGTTCTTAGGCACTTGTCCGCTTTCAAGACCAGTTTCGCCGCTGGATATCTCTCCGTTAACAGGTGCATTTTGGCTAGTGAAGTTACATTTTCCATGAGCCGAATAACCGAGCCTAGATGTCTCTTCCTTCAGATATAGTCTTTCTTGGGCGGAGAAAATAAAATATGACCGAGCTCACCTATCTTAAACGTATGCTACATGTGAGCTGTATACTTTGTCATTAAACAAAAGCGGTTAATATGATGCCAAAGGAAACAGCGAATAAGAATTAGAAGAAAAATTATCAGTAAGAAGAACGACACTGATAATGATAATGACAAAAATATAAATTATTGCGATGACAATAGTAATGGTATTATCTGAATCGAAAAGAAACCAAGAAGGATGTCGCTGTAAAATTATAAAATGTTACGAAGGATTGGTGAGAAAGTACTGTTTTGGATCTGTAAATGTTAAACTACAAGAAATTTTGATTTTTTTCAAATTAATCCTGGTGTGATTGTTCGTTATTTTCGTTCATTATAAGAGTACATGGTTTACTTTGGTAGGCTACCTTACTTATTCAAGTTCACAACCCCAAAAGTAGTTTCACCCTTTGTATCAATGTATCGGCGATACATTGATACAAAGTTCTTGTCAAGCCGAACAATCCATTTTTTAATGATAAGCACTGATGTAAAGTAACTTCGCTCTCGCATCGCAGGAGTTCTTTATAACACGGAAAATTCATTTTCTTTATGAAGAAGGTTGCATTTCCTTGCCAACGAAAAAGTAAGGTCTAATTTTGTTTTCGTAAATGTACGAGCAACTTCAGTGCTGTTCATTTTAGATTTTGTTTGTCACTATTGGCAATTTTGAAAAAGTAGCAAAACAAAAGATGTCATTTAGTTTCTGAGTGGTTAAGAGACAAAATTAAAACTACATTTATTCGGTGAAAAATATAATTTTTTATGGATCATGGATTCGGGTTAAAACGAGAGTATGCGGATAAGTGAAAGAAAACAATGAAATCCTATAAATTTTAGCAGAAGTTCTGTGTAAAATCGCCAAATTTGTAGAGTAGGTAAATAAAGATACAATTAGGTAATGACAACCAAGTTTGACTTATGGCCCTCAGTATCGTACGTACTTCTAGAAAACAACTTATTTAATTTTGAATAAACAATCCCATTTGCAGGCCACTTCAAACATCCAAACAACAAATTTGTCAACGTGTCATGATGATGGGTAACTTTTGTCTTCGAGAAGCGTCAACGTGTTTGGCACTATTAACTCTTACCAGCGCTTTATGGAATCTCCCATTGGTCAGAGGTGAAACATGCGATTCCAAAAAAAATAGTAAGTAGTGTTTACTTCTTTTAAACGTCCTGGTCAAAGAGCATGTATATGCCTATGTTTTTCTTGTATGCGCATTAAATGAATGCGTGTATGTACAGAAAGTGTAAAATGTAAAAAACAGCTCTCAGTCAGAGGATCCAAAGGTATCTTCATCAAAATGTTTAGCATGTGTAGATAAGAAAGGACGAAGATAAACTCTTGACTGATCCAGCGTTTAAATAGACGACGTCTCGACCTTGGGCCTACTTCGGGTGGAACATAAAAAAATAAAAATTAACATTAAAAAGCTGCATTCTAAATTCAAAATTAACATTAAAAAGCTGCTTTAAAACTCTTGATCGGTCAAGAGTTTGTCAACTAAACTTGCTAAATTTGTAAGATAGATTTATTGATAATCTTTCTCATATACAAAGAGATTGTGCATTATTCATTTTCTTTTATCATTATTCAATCTCTCCAACCCAGTCAGACCTGTTGTGGACATCTCTTCACGTCCAGAAAACAGCACATTACCCATTGGTGCCTCCATTACCCTGATTTGTACAGGGAAGCCCAGAAGAAAAGATGAAATGTATCTGGATAGATATGCCAAGTATATCGAGTGGTACGATCCACAGGATAACAAAGTTGTAGCTAAGTGCGAGCAGCCTTTAAAAGGAGAAAAAAAAAAACGTTTAAGCTGCCCATTAGCGCTTAAAAATCTGACTGTTGACAAATTTGGCCGCTACACCTGCCAAGCCGGCAATGGTTACATAAATCACTGCACAAGGAAATCATTTGAACTAGTGATTCAAGGTAAGCAAACCAGGCTTATCATACCCTTAGTAAACAATTATTCCACTCGTGCTTGATGGATATGCGATGATAGATTACCAACGAGGCTCATGGGGCCGAATTGGCTATAATCATCTCATATCCAACAAGCGCGAATGGAATAATTGTTTTATAGAAAACGCCTCAAAACATATGTACACAAATCTTCCCAACTTTATTCTGTAAGAACAAACGGAACGTTACAATGTACCAAAACACTTCCGGTTTGATTCGTCTTCATGCTCGCACATGGTAAAATGACCCATAGCCCATAATGGCTAATCCAATGAAAACTCTTGAATTGCATTATCCAATGATCCAGTTTTAAATATATGAAAGTAGACATCATTTGTTTCTTAATGCGAAAGTAGATGCCGAAGATGTTTAATTCAGGAATAAGGGGCCTCGAATAATCAGCTTCTAAGAAACCCCTGGAATATATGGACAGGCAAGTCCAATTCATAATTCATTGCAAAGGGAAAATTCCGCTGTGGTCATTGGCTAACAAGGCCCGAAATGCACTGTTCAAAGAACGAAATTCTTCACGCAGATAACGATTTAATTTGAATCAGGAGCAATTCGATTGACCTGTCCAAAAGCATCTCATATTACTTGGTACAGTGGAACCTGTATTAAGCGGCCATTCACTGGGAACGGTGGAGACCGCTTAATGTAGGTTGACCTCTTAATACAGGCTCTACGGATAAGGGATATTATAAAAAAAAATGATAAAAAACCCACAAAACAAAAACAAAATTGAAACAAACACAACGCCACTAAAGCCACTGTTATAATTGACCACTTTATGTACGGAATCTCGATCAAAGATACAATTAACTTCGATTTTGGGAGAGAACTATAAATAAAAAAAATTATTTGAAGGATCATACTTATTTTTATTCGAGTAGTTGGGCTATAAGTGGCAGTTAAAAACAGGGGAGGGCAATACAAAGAGGCCGTTGGGACTTTGTAAAGGTTGACTACGACCGCTAAGTAGAGGTAACCGCGTATTACCGTTAAAAATTATGGTGATTAGGGGGAGACAAACTGGGGACTTTGGCAACCGACAAACACTAATACAAGGGAGTGATTAATACAGGGGTGGTCGCTAAATACGGTGCCGGCGATGCTGTAGAAGAAAAAAAACCTACATATTCTTCGGAAGATGAGAAAAGAATTATTTTTTGAAACAAAATAAAACAATGATGATAATTAGAATGAAAAAAGGGAAGAGGTTCACACCCCGGCAAGGTAGAGTTGGCCTGAAATAGTTCCTTCTGGGTACCTGTATAAGCAGTTCATCCTCTTGTATGGCATAAAAGTGTGATAATGAAAATATCTCCTCGTTCTTCCGTCATTTGCTTATGAAATTGACTTCATACCAGGTTATCTCAGTAATAAAAGGGGATATTTATTGCAATGTATTTTTTCCCTATAGGTCTTGCGCCAGAGTTAGTAGAAGTTCCTCGAAACCAAAGCATTGATATAGGGGCCAATGTAACTTTCAACTGCACCGCCACAGGTCTTCCTAAGCCAAGTATCTCATGGATCAAAAACAATGATTCATCTGCCCTACAATCCAACCCAAGGGTAACATTCATTAATAATCCAAATTCATTAACAAATCAAAAAACCCCGCATAGCCAGCTGTTTATTACAGGAACGAAGAAAGAAGATTTTGGCAAATATCAATGTGAGGCCAAAAACAGTGCTGGTAAAAAATTGTCGCTGCCAGCTTTCTTAACCTCGAAAGATTCAGGTGAGACATGAATATGCATTAGTGTATGCTTGTCTTCCTTATCACTTCAAAGTTGAAAACCCACGAAGTCTTCCACTTGCATGCCAACTCAGTCTTCCACTTGCATGCCAGCTCAGTCTCCCACTTGCATGCCAACTCAGTCTCCCACTTGCATGCCAACTCAGTCTCCCACTTGCATGCCAGCTCAGTCTCCCACTTGCATGCCAACTCAGTCTCCACTTGCATGCCAACTCAATCTCCCACTTGCATGCCAACTCAGTCTCCCACTTGCATGCCAACTCAGTCTCCCACCTGCATGCCAACTCAGTCTCCTAATTGAAATTCCCCTAACACCAAGTAAGCGAGATAAGCTGGGCTTTTGGATGATTGCTTCTTGGTGTACATATCCGTAGATTATAAAACTCTCGGAGTGTCACCAGAGTATCAAGAGCTAGAAAATAAGCAGTTCTCTATAAAATGTTTATGCAAATTTTTTAAGTTGTCATTTCAGTTTCACCCGGTCACTGTACCTCCTCAGTCTTCTTATCATCAAGACTCCCCTTTAAGTCCAATTCTCTTCAAACCGGGTCTTTCGAGCGGCAAAAAAGCCTTGGGCCCCGACATCCACAAGAAAGATTACAAATGAGACAATTCATAACGTCCCATTCATTCATATTGATTATTTTTGTTTCAATTTGGTAGATGACCAGAAACCTGAGATCGTTGAAGGTCCAAAGAACCAAAGTGTCCTGATCGGTTCCAATGCTACCTTAAGCTGCACTGTTAGGGGTCTCCCAAGGCCAACAATCCGCTGGATAAAGAACAATTCTTCATACCCTTTACAGTCTAATCTCAGAGCACGTGCCATTCCAGACGGGCCAACCAATCGCAGCCAGCTTTTTATAACGAGAGTAGAGATGGAAGACTATGGAAAATATCAATGCATTGCAAATAATAGCATTGGAAGAAGCCAATCAGGAGTGGCTGTCTTGAACAAAGGTTAGGTTTTTTTAAAACAGGGTAAGAGGGGTCCTTCTTAACTACAAGTGCTGTTCTTAAGAACAACGTGTTTTTTTATAATTTGTCCACAGCGACTCCTACACTCACCTCCGTGAAAAGAGAGCCAGAAAATTCAGCATCTCAGACAACTATAGTCGCTGTATCATGCACTTTGGCAGCTGTAGTTATTTGTGTAGTCACTGTGTTTGTGTGGAATCGGCGTAGAAATCGTGATAAGGAGGTAAATAATACGTTTCGTGACATCCCCACACAGAGTAATGATCTCCTCTGTCCGTCATGCGACTTTGCTTGTGCTGGCGTCCAGAGGAATGCTGGGATTGACCAGCCAAGAATCATGCAGCTTCCTAAAGGGGTAAGATGCAGAGTCGAGAAAAACTTCCCAATTTAACTGATTATTATCATTATTATTGTTATGATTATTATTATTATTATTATTATTACGAGCTATTTTCCCTTTCGTGGTGATTTCCGTCAGTTTGGCCTTATTTGGCAAAATTCGGCCTTTAAAATGAGTCAAGGCCTAGGAAAATGACCATTTCTGTCCCAACTTCGTCTACTCCAAATTGTCCTTTCCCCCACTTTGAGTCAGTAAATATCTCATGCAGAAACAAGCAGGGGCTTGCGCGACCCATATTCACGGGATTTATGAAGCAGTTCAATCTGAAAAAAAGCTATATTCCTTACTTACCTCAGAATTATCACATTTGAGGTTTATCGTTGTGAAAGATGGTGCGTCTATTTCAGCTAATTTGTTTCCTTCCTTATAAAACAGACGCTATTTAAATCGCATACGACTAGTAAATCAAAGTGCGAGAGATTTTAGTTCGTCGAGTTTAAATGCATGATTATGAAGGGGTCTCAAACAAATGATAGTGATGATAAATCTTGGATAGATATCACAATTGCCTATTCTCTTAAATTATATGACAGGGACGAAAACGTGCAGCAAAGGTGTATCTGAAAAAAGGTCAACAGTTGAAAAATGGGATACAGGACCTTGAAAATAATCGGTCGCCCAATAGCCAAACCATCGAAACCCCCGAGGAAAGGCTCCTGTTGCTGGGGGATGGAGTAGGGGAGAGACTGCCTCCAGACGGAAGCGAGCAGGATGATTCGGTGGAAGGACTAAAAGAAAGAGGTCAAGAGAGATTAGAGTCGGGTGAGGGGATTGCTGGTGGTGACATTTTCACACCTGATAAGCACCAAGGTGTCGACGAACAGCGGGATTGTGGAGAGATATCTAAAGGGACCGAGGAAGAATCTGAAAACTTGGAAAATCTTGAAGTGTTTGATGAAATACTCGGAGAGGGCGAATTTGGAATCGTCTACAAAGGTCGCTATGGTGGAAAAGACGGAAACATGACAGATGTAGCTGTGAAAAAGCTAAAAGGTAGGTACACGAAATCGAAATGTCTACTTGTTAATTCCTAAATACAGTGGCATACCTCTAAACTGATTTTCCTTTTTCGAAGCTATGCGCCATCTTAATTTTTTCACCATTTTTCCTCTAAACACTTTCTGCAGCCCTAACCAAGCCAGTTTTTTCCATACGTAATTTTGTTACCATAGCCAGATACGATGAGCGAACTACGTAAAATGAAGTAATTTAAGAAATTCCCTTTTTTTTTTTCTCTACGTCATTGTAGACCCTAGTGCCATTGCCAAAGAAACCCTGCTTAATGAGATAAGGACCTTAAAGCAAGCTGGGAAACATCCTAATATTGTCACTTTGATTGGCACAAGGATAGAGGAAGGTAAGTCAGTTTTCGACGATGCAATGCCCTCTTACAAATATGCGTGTTTACTTGGTGATTGACAGTAACAAGGTAATGTTTCAGCTGTGTGTAAGACCAGTTAGAACAGTGCATGTACTGACCTTATGATAAAAGACAGATAAGTACACTTAATACGTGTCATGTTAGAAATCTGTGCTTCTTGATCGGAAAACATTTTTTCTGTTTTTTGGGCACCAACTAAACCTAAATTACCTGATCGCGACCAATAACTTCCAATTTCTTTCTCTTGTCAACTCTAATGTGTTTGCTCTACTCTCTCAAGGAAACGTTCTTGTGGTCACTGAACTGATTCATGGTGGCAGTCTGGAAAATCTTTTGAGGGCGCCAGGGGAAAGGAACAATTATCATAATGTCTGCTGTAAGCTGAATGAACGGCAACTGGTCACAGTTGCATTTCAAATCGCCATGGGAATGCAGCACTTAGAGGAGAGAAAGGTAAGACCGGCTGGCAGTGTGTAGAAATGTAAAGGTAAATTTGCCAACCTTCCATTAAAGATGACTGTTCTCAAGAGATTGGAGACAGTGGATAATCTCTTTCTGCACTAAATATAACGTTAGAGGTTTTGAAGTGGCTTAAAGACACATTGACGATCTCTGGCATTTTGGTTTAGGCCACCCAATCATTCGTGAGCCTCTGTTAAGCAAAATATATATAACGTGCTTGTAAATTGGCTTCAGGACACCTTGAGGATCTTTCGCGCTCTCGTATGGGCCACTCCATCATTGAGCGTCTCTAAGGAAAAAATTATACATTGTCTTTTCTCCCAGTTTGTCCATCGCGACTTAGCAGCGAGGAATATTTTAGTTGATGCCAACTTGGTGGCTAAAGTTGGAGACTTTGGATTAGCCAGGGACATATCCGCTGCTGGTATATACACCATAACCTCCAGCGTAAGTACGCTTTGCAATCAAAATCAACAACTAAACAGAAAAGTAAAAGAAACTGAAATGCATTTAAATTGATACTCTTCCCCGGTACAATCGAGCAGAATAAATGAATTTATTCTAACGACATAATTTACATTGAAACTCTCAATGAGCTGTGTATTATGTGACACGTTTACTTAATTAATCATAACAATTACAATTTCTTCAAATGCGATTGATGCACAAGGCGCTCTATATTTCACAAATTTTTTCGTAGATTTGTAATCGGACAGTTAGCTGTAATTGGACACCTGTAATCGGAAAGTGTTAAGCAGCTTAGTCCACCGAACACAGAATTGATTACATTAACTATAGAAACAACCATTTTACCCAAAAAAACTGGGGAGTTTCGTGACAAACAAATCGGACTCCCGCTTTGTGACCGTCTGATTTGTCAATCACTCTTATAATTACAGACCGAATTGGACTCCAGTCGGTCTTATTACCATTATTAATTATGGAATAGTGTCTGAAGCTATGGTTATGTTAATAACAATAATAATAATGGGCACGGTAACTATCACTCTGGTTTTTTACTGGAAATCAATAATAATTACAAACCATTATATATCTTAACGTCGAAAAAGGACTCGCTTACTATAATGAATGCACCCTTCCGATTCATAAGTCATCCGCTTCACAGTTTCAAAGGGCATTGCCTGCACTACAAACAGTAACTTGCTCACATGAATCTATCTTTTCAACAGGGCAAGGTTCCGTGGAGATGGTCGTCGTTAGAATCTCTACGAGATCTGCATTTTACATCCATGAGTGATGTGTAAGTTTCATTTTGTCTTTGTCAGTTTTCTGTCTCTTGACTTCGAGTCGAAAGTATTGCCTAGTTGAAAGGATTTCCGAAAAAAAAAAACTTCTGCCGTGCGCTCGATTACATCCCTTGGAGCATTGTCATAGTTACATCTGGGCTTTCTTTTAGGTTTTTTGTTTGTCTTCATGTACATGTACATGCATGGTTTATCTATACCTATTTGCATTTATGGACACACCATGGGAACTTAGTATGACTTAAGTAATTCCTTCCTTCAAATCGAGCATCATATGCAGATATCACCTGATTGAAATAAATACCACAGGCAAGGTCCACATAAGAGGAAAGACTCAACGAAGTTTTGAGTGATGTAAATATCCATTAACACTAAAAGAATACAACGAGACTCGATCTTTAATCAATTCAGCGCTTATCGTTCGAATTCTTTACTCGCTGAAGTTATTAACCCTTTCACTCCCAATATCTCATTGTTAATTCTCCTTACTGTCTGCCACACAATTCTTTAGCTTCTATTCGGAGAATTTGGTTTGGGCTCAACTATAATAATCTCTTTATTGCTAATTTTTTTAAAAATTAAACCGTCTCCTTTTAAATCACATCACTTGCCTGCTTGATATTGTATTGATATTATAAGGAGAAATTCTGTTTTGGGCTAAGGCCTTGATGCTTATTTGCAGGTGGTCTTTTGGTATCGTTCTATGGGAAATCACCACTTGTGGTAAGTGTGATGAGTTACTATGTACGACTTAAACGACATCTTATGAACTACAAATCATATTCTCGTCATGAAGCTCTAATCCGTAAAGCAGCCCAAAGTTAGCAAGGCTCTTCTGTAAAGCTAAATATATAGACACAAGCATTTTCATTTTGGAAATGACTATTGCCAGTCAGACGAAACTAAACAAGATGAGAAGACCGCTTCCAGGTGTAGGTTGTGCTCGTGTCAAACATTTTATACCTGCTATATCTTATTTATCACAGTGCTGCACTTAATTTTATCTACCTAAATCATCCACATGAAGTCTTTGCAAGTCTCTATTTATTCACAAAGTTATTGCTGAAATACTTATTGTCTTAAATGATATTCTTTAAAAACTGAAATCGTTAAATCATATCTTATTTCCGCCAAACAGGTGAGTTGCCGTACCCTGACATCACATCACCAATTGCCTTAGTAACTCGACTTGCTTCGGGATACCGGATGCCTCGTCCCGATCGATGTTCGGAGGAACTGTAAGCTATAAAGTCCTAAATAATGCTAGTAAAATTCAGTTGAATCATTGAATATCAAGAAGGCTTTAAAAAATGGACGTTTACCTCCCGGATTTTTCTAAAAATAATTGAAAATCGTTTTACCTTTCGAGCAAAGTCTCGCAAGATCCGTTGACACTCAATATTTCTCGTTGAAAATTAAAACGATGCATTAAGCTAAGTGAATCAATCGTGATGATTTAGGAACAATTTATACATCAAATCAAATGTCACATTCGGCCAATATGTGATCTTTCCAAAGATCATTGTCATGAGTTCAAAATCACCTCTTTGCACCCCTTTCCACGCTTGGTATGGTCCATTCAGATGCTGAGGGTATCAGTTGCAAGACAATGTTAGCTAATACTGTATTGAATTTTTAGATATGAGCTCATGAGTTCTTGTTGGAAAGAAAATCCTTTGATGAGACCAGCCTTTTCGCAGATCGCCCAGCAGCTGAAGAATTTTTTGCGAGAAGTGAAGGTAATTAATGGTTATATTTAGAAGCTTTCCATTTCTTCCTTCCTTTCGCTTTTCTCAAAATTATTTCTGCCCTCTTCTTCCTCCTTCCATTTATTCATTATGCTTCCCTTCACCCTTCCATGGATCCCTCTGTCACTCTGTCAGTCCTTCTGATAAACCTTTTATCTCCAACTGCAGCTATCGACCCATCCATTCGTACACATACTCATCCATCCACTTGCTTTCCGTCTATCGATGTGACCTTAACTTCCATTCGTTCCTTCATCTGCTTATTTGTAAGTTCATTCTTTCTTAGATTTAATTCTTATACGGTACAACCGTTATTTCTATCCTTATTCGTATTTTTTTGCGACTAATTTATTCAGAGGACATATACAAATATCACAGAGTTCAACGATGGAGAAGCTTGATGATACCCTGACGCTGAAGCAAACACCTCATTTTATGTAATTGATAGTAGGAAGATAACCACGAGATCTCAAATAAGCACATAGACTCAAAAATTTAGAATCAATTTTTTTCCTTTGTGGAGGAAAGTTTTCCTCACAATAAGTACTGCAAATCGTAGCATAGAATAAAACGGTGTATCCTGTAATACTTACAATGCTGAAGTGGCCAAGAAAAATCATCGCTATCGCGTAAATAGACTAGATTAACGTGGATTGTATTAACTCAGAAAAAATCTAAGCACGCATCTAATCTAGCTTAAAACAGGTCCTCCTTATCAGTACTACCGCACGAGTGCTTTCTTCGCTCGCAGGCAGGCTACTCTTCTTCCGTGCTCTAGCCGCTTCCAGCGTGCTTTACAACAGAATAGAACACAGTCGAGGCTTCTTTATTTGTTAAATAAAAGATGGACCTTTTGAAAGGTAATGACTTTCGAATAAACATTCAACCATAAATCAGGGTCACAGAGAGTGTAAGGGGCAGAGTGTGACACGCGACACGAGACAGAAATAATCTTCAGCAAAATAACATCCTAAAAAGTATCTTTACCAGAGTAATGATAATCATGTCAACACGTAAATGAAGTGAAAATGTGTTGAGAGAACAATTTAATTCTCTATTACAGCCAGACTAAAATTTTCTCTCGACTTTATTTCTGATTGGTAAATGCTTAGGGCTTTTTACGTGTCATTAAAATGCCTTTCTTCAAAATATTCTTTATTGAATAAAAACTGTTTACACTATCATAATTAGAGAATATCTGTTATATATATGTATATATAATAATCGCTGAAAGTTACCGGATCCTAAATATCTTAAGAAGAAGCTAGACACCACCATTTCGGGCCAAGATTTAATGGTAGAGGTTAATGGTTCCCGAAGTACTCCCAGAAGTTTTTGTGTCAAAAGCTGTTATTGGAACCTTACCTCTAGTAATTGGCGATAAAACTATCACAGAAGATTACAATCAAGAGTTCACAAGAGAGCTAGCGAAGGGTGGCCTTCGCATGCAATGTTAAGACAAATAAAAAAACACCCATCAAGATAAGAAGAAAATTGTCCCACAATTTTCATGGTTTCGAACCTGGTTAGTTAACGAGTGACAGCCAGACAAGAATATAACGTAGATGTGAAATACCAACGAACCCAATAACTAATCTGGACAGATGAGCACAACAGCCGATTCTATTTTGGCCTTTTCTACTGCTTGGCAGCTGCCAAGCACTGATTGGCGGAAACTCATCTCTTCTTAGTTAACTGGACAACATCTGATCATATCATCACCAGCTACGGCTGAATCGCCCACATTGAGGCATTTTCGCTCCATTAACTGCACCTTTTGTTCAACAGCTTAAACATCTCACACGTCTGTGACGCCTGCCGATCGTCTGCATAGTAAAGTTCTTTCCACCCGTGGCTCCATTTTGTCCTTTTCTTGGTGTTTTCCTGAAGTAGCTTCAATCATTTTCGGATTCTTCTCGTCTAGGTCATATCCCTGTTTTCTTTTCCTCAGTCGGCAAAGCAAAATATTGTTCACTCTGATCGACAGCGGAAGGCAGGCCATTAAAGGAATCATGATTGTTCAATTAAGTTCTTAATACTGAAGAAATATAACTTTGGTCAGACCTTACGTGTGAATGGTGTTTACGCACGTGCCCTGTGGCACTACTCTTTTGTATTGAGCACTGTTTTACGAAAGTCAAGATTTTACACTTTATGTATATATATATATTTACAGTGCTCGACACGTATGATTATGATTATCCCACAAATTCATATTCAGCGCCTACGCACCTCTTCCTGTTTTTTTCTTTTTCTCGAGTCTACCGGACATCACAATTTGGATGATAAAGCAGCCTACCATTTGCCCAGAAACAGGCATTGGCTCTTTGATCTTGTCCAACCACGATGGTCGGTTGCTGTGTAAATTCCTCCCGTTGCTATCTTAGAGGTCACGTGACGACGCGTTCACGGCTTGAGCTGATTTAAGGCGTCAAGCTAAAGGGCTTTTTTCAGTCGTTTATTTTACATTGGATAAAGCTTACCAACCTTCTTTTTTTCATATTGAATGACTATGGCCTTTCACTTATGGCAGAAGAAAGAAAAAATCAGGTTTTACGACTGACTTCTCCACGAAACGGCTCGTCTAAGATAGGTACGCTACCGGCTAGCAACGGGTTTACAGAGGCCAATACGTCAACACAACCGTTGTGATTTCTGTTTTTCTAGAGTCCTGGGACTGAGAGAACAATTTTTTACCTAGGGGGCTCCACTGTTAAGACAAACGCAGAACAAAAACGAAGAAAATAGACCCAAAATACCTGTCCTCCTCCCTAAAAAGTATAATTTTGACCGTTTAGTTACCGAGCGTGCCATAAATCGAAAGTTGAAAGTGGACTTTGGTGTAAATGGCGTCGTTTTCGCCGTTTTCTTTTTCTTGAATTTCCTCAGGCTCAATGTCGAGTGTTTTATTTCATCTGTAGCCCTGAAGGAGACCGTAAATGTTGCGGAAAAAGCCGAAAATGCAACAAAGGGAAGGCCATGTGGGCAAATGTGATTCGAAACGACAAGTAAATCGTTTCTGGGAAACATCGCCCATTTTTAACATTCATAAGGAGCGCCAAACGCTCCAAGACAACTTTCGCCATCTTCAAGTCCAAGAAGATGCTTTATCCAAGAAGGAGCAAGATATCTTGGCTTTACAAAGGGAGACAGATGCTCTAGTGGAGGAATCAGGTTAGTTTCCTACCTGTAAGTGGGTTAGTTGCGGCAAGATAAACGGAATTGACTATTATTTATTCATTTATTTGCCGTTTTGGAATTGTCATTATTTTGATGATGATTCCCTATCCTTGTTTATAGAAAGAGCACTGTAAAAATCAAAAGGAGAGAAAGAGACACTAGACAAAGAAATAAGTGAAACAGAGGAGACACTGAGAGAACTAAAGGAGGCATATGAGAAAGTGAAAAAGCTGTTGGAGCAGAAGGATTATTCCCGAAGACGAAGGAGTGCTGCTAGCACATCATATGAAATGATTAATGATTATAAGTCGAGCACTAGATATAGGAGAAGGGAAGAAACTAAAAACAATTTAGAATTTATTCATGGGGGTTTTGAAGCTTCATTGTATGGGGCATGGGATTTTTGGCTGCCAATGCAAGTAATGAAACCATGACCAAATTAATGAGTAGTTATAAGAGGGGCCGATTTCTTCAGGGTATTTTTGAGAGAGCCATTAATGATTTTCAGAAGTCAGAAGAAGTACTGAAACAGTCTGTGGCACTTAAATATCAGAGTTATTTGTCTAGAAGAAAGTATAATCTTGTCTGTAAAACACAGAGTTCATTTTTTAATGCTGAAAAAGAAGTCTGGCTGCCACGTAACATTAAATGTCTTGGAGTTGACTTAAGGTTACCCAAGCTCAGCTTCTCAGATGACAATGTTGACAAGTTTGTGAAAAGTTTAGACATTAGTCATGTCACACAGATCCCAGGGGTATCAGGTGTTTCTCGCACAGTCACTGGCCTGGTGTTTATGATTATGGATTTGCACTTGAGAGTTCCCCATCTTTCTTGTTAACTTGTCTGGTTCAATGAAAATGAAAATCATTTTATTTTTCAGTTCTCAGATGATGGAGCTCCTGAAACAAATGAGCTGACAATGTCAATAGGAAGTATGGTGTGCTGGAACTTTGGAGATCAGGTACAAAGTAGGGACTTCCAGTACCTCCTCCTCTGTGTAAGTGTAAAAGGGAAAGATGAAATAATGCATGACCTCTGGAAGCAGCACACTGAAAAGATGAAAATGTTGGAAGGTAATGTTTTGACTGTTTGTGATAAGGAGTGCACTGTTGAATTTCAGCCAGGAGCAGACATGTCCTGGCAGAGCTGGGCTGCCAATGAACTCAACCAGGCAGCTACATATCCTTCCCCATATTCAAATGTTCATGAAAGGAAACATGAACACTATGGGGGGTAGTATTGGAGAAGGTAAAGATGACACCTGGAAGCCTTACACTATGGAAATGAGAACCTCTAATACTGAGAAGGTAAACAATTTTATCGCCTCTCTCCCCCCAAACCTTTCAGAAAAAAATAAAAATTCCAGAAAGTTGCAGTTTATGGCTGAAAATGGCATCCGACCGTTAGGTCTCCCAAGGATTGGGCATTTTGCAGACAAGTTAAGGCCAGGACCCATGCACTGTGAGATCAATGCCTGGCAGCATTATATTGATCTCCTATATTTAGAGGCCGTAAGAAGAGGAAAGTTTGATCCTTTTGTTTCTGCCCTGGCAGCACCTATAGGGAATAGAGATGGAGATTTTAAGGAGGGACAACCCCAAAAGACTCTTTTGAGGGTTTCTGATATAGACAGTGTTGGGGAGCATGCTAGAAAGCAGGAAATGTTGCAGAAATCAGAGGAGGACCTAAAACAATACCTGCAGAAGACAGGTTTTCCTCATGTAAGGCATGCAACAGGTGAGGGGGGGTGTGGACTGGGATACTTGGCTTCAAGAGTAAAAGAACATTTTAGTGATGAAACTAACAGGTATAACAAGTTACCAGTTAGGCTTATTGGCAATCAAGCTATTGCATTGGCTCGATATTACTACTGTTTAGTTGACACTTTAGAAAGTGAAGATGAAACAGGGGCACAAACAATCCAACGACTGGCTCTTAGCAAGATAGGTGAGTATCTGAGGAATGCTGGGGGGCTTTTTAATCGAATAGAGACCAATTCTGCTCAAGTTGCAGAACTAAAAGAAATGTGTAGTATGTATTTTAACCTGATGTCTTTGTTTTTTTTCATCCAGTGTTAATGTCACAACATGGACAATTGGATATGCCATTCCCTATCATGCAAATTTGCTGTTTACAAGGTATGGGGTGGGCTATGGCATTGTCTCTTTGCAGGCTAAAGAGGCCAAACATTCTGGAGTGAAGGAAGATTTGACCTTAACTAACCGGTCAAATGTAAGTACTGCCACTGGTAAATGGTGGCAAGTAATGCGAAGTAATTATGTTCGCTCATTTTACCTCCCAGAACATCAACCAATCCCCTCTTCTTATACCTCACACTACCAATCATGTTCTCCACCACACTGTTACCAATCAAATGTTTGTAATTGTGGTAGAAATAAAGAAAACGATTTGCTCAGTTGTCAAGTTTGTTTGTCTGGTATTAACCTTGTGATTTGTGCAAGCAGCAGAGGTCTGACAGAATCAGTGTTGTGTACATTAAAACATGTTGTCTGTAAACAGTGCAATACTCGCTTTGCTGATAATCTATCATTATCGTCTCATTTAAAGTTCTGCAATGCCACTGAGGTAAGAAAGGTAGCTATCAAGCCAACTTTGATGACAGTACCTAGTTTAAAGGAAGCTTTTCAAAGTAGAGGATTAAGCACTGCAGGTACTTAGGAAATTCTAATTAAGCACCTTGAAGGTGCATTGGCTGGGGAGGGGTAGTTGAATTATTTTTTAATCAACAGTTTAAATCTCCCAAAATATTTGAATTGAAAGTTATTTTTCTTGGCCAAGTTGGTGCACAATAAGGCATACTTGTTATGAGAATGATAACTAGGCCCTCAATAAATTCTGTGTACCAGTAATGTGAGTATTATACCTACTTCATAAGAAAAATATATTTAAATTGGTGCAAAATTTTTTAAATTAGCTATGTTTGTCAGAGAGGTTAAACCTGTTCAAATGCAAAAGTACTGTTGTCACTGAAATCACTTGGTATGCACTGATATATTACATTTAAAACTTTATTAACCCATTATTTTTTTACTGACTTGCATTTTAGAGGCAGGGTTTCTGCTCTAATGAATTTCTGGAATTTTGTACTTAAAGGTTTGGCCACTTAAGCCTTTACATGCCAACAACAGCATGAATATTCTCTATACTGTTCTCAATATATTTGACAAGGTGTTGACAAGGAGAATTTGCTAAATAATCAAGAGCTTCATTAGTTAATAATTATTTCCCTCATTCTTGTGACCTTATGTTTAATTTGGCATTAATATTGTAAGAAGTAATTAGATGCTAGATATTGTAAGGGGTCAAAGGGTCAATAATTAGTGACCCAGCATTTTGCCTATGTGGACACAATACATTTGTTTTAGTAATGGATTTGTCTTAAATAAAAGGTACATGAATTTGCAGCTTGATAGTTTTAAGAGTTTGTATCTAAAAGGAGTAATTCTGTATACTGATAGATAATTTCGTAAATGAGTCAGACATCATTTTTAGTCAAATAATAAAAAAGCTTTCAGCTATCGTGTTTAGGTAAAACCATAATTCTATTTATTCACTCCAATGTATTACAGTCTACAAGATACGAAGATAAAATTTTAAAATATCTGCTTGTATTAATAACATGTTTCCTTTAGAATTTTGTTTCAGATTACATTCAAGGTTGTCATTCTTTTGATGTATGAAGTTTCGTGACAAGGTCTAACAAAACATTAGCAAGTCCTACTGTTAATTAACTGTCAAGCCAGATAGTTTTCAAATTCAATAGCTTTTGCAAATTTGAGTCCTTTGAAAATCCTTCTCGATCATAGCGCTGCACGCAAAATGTGGTTACTACCCTTTGTTGTTTTGTTGAATAAACCATTTGCAGCGGCGTAGTTTGTGTTACAACAACAATTGACTTGCCGTTGTAACTTTGAAGCACGTGACCATCCTCGGGGATTTTCTCGAAGTGCCGCTTCTTGAGAAAATTCTCTCCTTTAAATCTCGCGGGAGACCAAATTTTTTCTGCAGTGTCGAGCCTTTGGAAAGTTAGCGTTATTCTCTCACCATTCTTGGTTGTGTCCGCGCTTCCCCCGTAGTCTTGTACTAAAACCCAGATATGTTTAAAGATTTGAAATGGCATAAAGAGAGTGATGGGCGCCATAAGACCGGTCATTCTAGAGCGAGCGAGCTTCGCATTTATAGAGAGCCCGATCTCCTTTAGGAAGCCATCCACCAGGGGACCTACAAGCTCCAGCTTGTTGCCTGTGAGTTCTTCCAACACGGGATCAAGGTCTCTCATCCCGTAATTAGGTTTATTTTCTGCGAAACGAACCCTCCTCAACCATTCTTTCTCCGCAGAGAACTTCATCTCTACGGAGTTGGTATTCCAAAACCGGTCTCCTCTCTCTGTTTCATCCTCCATGCCGAAGTGCCTTAAACAGAGTTTGTCTGATGTGCTCGCGCTGTTATTATTTGCCGCCATTTTTGAATAGGCCTTTACTTTTCGTGCCAACTGCCGCTGACGATTTCTGCGCCAGCGCGCATCAGAGTTGCGGAGGAAAACCCATGGCAACCGACCATCGTGAACTTTTGGCTCATCAGGAAGTTTTCGCTCCAACTTTCAATTTCGTCATACAACATCTGCTGAGTCGTATTTTATTACAAAAAAGATCGTTTCGAGTGACGGTTTATTTTGTGACTAAGTAAAGTGCACATAACTTCCTACCTGATCTCGTGTTGTACGACAGCTTATGATTAATTCCGCTATCATCTTTTAAGTGGTATATTAACAAGACACACGGCGAAACCATAAGGTAAGTTTATGCATTTTTTCTCACAATTTCTCTTTCAAATGATGATTTCTTTTGCATTTTTCTGCCAAATAAAATGATGTCTTAATAATGAAAAGGAAATGAATCAAATATTTATTTCGATCGTGATATTGTAAATAGCAATGACGAAGACCTAAATGCCAAAAAGCTATTTTCAAAAACGATTTTCAGAACAATTTATCGTTGCACAGCAATATTGTTTTGTATAATACGTTTTATTATTATTACACAGCACAAAGTAGAGTACAAATAACGCGTGAATAGAGTACAAATACCCTGCGATATTTTGACGAGCCCTGACTGCGATTCAAATTACGGCACAACTCGTAAAAATACTCAGCGATACCACACACCAAAACGTCTTATAAGATATATTTATCAGGCATGATTTATACGTGATGTGTAATCGCCCAATTGTTTTGAGACAACTTGACCTAACGTTTATTCATAATTGTTTCCTTAATCTACAACGATCAGAGTTTTATACAGAGCTAACTTTAATTTGAGGCAATCTTCGTATTTTTTACTTTTATTAAGCGCTCATGGAAAATATTTGTATAAAATATTGAGTTGATGCAAAACGCGTTTATTCAAATTTCCTTCATTGGTACACAGAAAGATCGATCTCATTATCTGTTACGTCATTGGAAGTCTACCAGCTATGTGAATTTGAGCTGAAATATAATGTACCTGTTCTGTCCTCCGCCAGGTAACCATTAGGACACATTCGACCGCTTGCACTGGGGTAAATTTTTAGTCTAGCGACTGATAATTAACGTGTGTGAATTTGAGTTGAAGCATGATGCACCTGTTCTGCATTAGGGCACATTTGATCGCTTGCATTGATAACGCCACGATTGACATAAGTTTAATTAAGTGAAACTGAAACCATCAACCTTTCTCTTGGGTGGTTTAATAATATGTGTTTTGATCTTTTATCATTGTAAAACAATCTCTTCTTTAAATAAAGCCATCGCTGAAAGCTACTGAAGCCCTTTACCTAGTCCTAAAGATATTTAGGAAGCTAGACACTACCATTTCGGGCCAAGCGTTAATGGTAGAGGTTGATGGTTCCCGAAGTACTCCCAGAAGTTTTTGTGTCAAAAGCTGTTATTGGAACCCTACCTTTAGTAATTGGCGATAAAACTATCACAGAATATTACAAGCAAGAGTTCACAAGAGAGCTAACGAAGGGTGGCCTTCGCAAGCAATGTTAAGACAAATAAAAAAACATAAAAAAAACACCCACCAAGATAAGAAGAAAATTGTCCCACAATTTTCATGGTTTCGAACCTGGTTAGTTAACAGGTGACAGCCAGACAAGAATATAACGTAGTTGTGAAATACCAACGAACCCAATAACTAATCTGAACAGACGAACACAACAGCCGATTCTATTTTGGCATTTTCTACTGCCTGGCAGCTGCCAAGTAGTGACTGGCGGAAACTCGCCTCGTCTAAGTTGTCATCTTTAAACTGGACAACATCAGATCATATCATCGCCAGCTACGGGTGCATCGCCCACATCAAGGCATTTTCGCTCCATTTACTGCACTTTTTCTTCAACAACTTGAACATCTCACACGTCTGTGACGTCTGTCGATCGCCTGCATAGCAACCAAGTTCTTTCCACCCGTGGCTCTATTCTGTCCTTCTCTTGGTGTTTTACTGACGTAGCTTCAATCACTTTTGGATTCTGTCTAGATCATATCCCTGTTTTCTTTTCCTCAGTTGGCAAAACAAAATAATGTTCACTCTGATCGACAGCGGAAGGCAGGCCATTAAAGGAATCATGATTGTTCAATTAAGTTCTAAAAACTGAAGAAATATAACTTTGGTCAGATCTTACGTGTGAATGGTGCCTTGTGGAGGGACTGGGTTAAAATAATAACGAAAACAATACAAGTAATTCTGGAATTGTAGAGAATAGTCTAGCGACATCAGAATATGACTTTCAATGAGAACAGCAGAGAAAATTGCTTTTAAAGGTTGCTACGTAACAATAGCGCAAGCAGAAAAATTGGAGAAGGAGGGGCGTAGCCGAGGTGCCGCCTTTCCCATAATATAAAATAGAAACTCAACAGAAATTCAGGTCAGAAGGTGTAAAGTAAAGTTTGTTTACAAACTCGGCCACCAATAACCGAGTCTCTGAATACAAGTTCCTAAGAGGAGTCAGTTAAGATATACAAAGAAATGTAGAAACAACATCAACTTCTTAGACGTCACTTTCAACCTGAACAAAAACACCCACCAGCCCTTCACAAAGCCTAACACCACCCTACAATATGTCCACCGCAAAAGCAACCACCCACCAACCACCACAAAGAACATACCCGCCGGTATCAACGAAAGACTGTCATCCTTCGACCAAGCCGCTCCTCCATACCAAAAAGTACTCGACGAATGTGGATACCGTTACACTCTACACTACGAACTACCCACAACTAACAAAAGAAAAAACAGACAACGGAGCAACATACTCTGGTACAACCCCTCACTCGATAAAAACGTCAGCACCAAAATCGGACTCAGATTCCTTGCCCTAGTAGACAAGCACTTCCTGAAAGACCACAAACATAGAAAAATCTTTAATCGTAACACAATCAAGATCAGTTACAGCTGTATGAATAATACTGAGCAGATCATCGACAACCACAACAAATGCATTTTTAAATTCATGCAAACACATCAATGACACCGCAGATAACACCAACATAAAAGACACCAAAACTTGCAACTGCCGACAGAAGAACACATGCCCACTTAACGGAAAC